>NC_085120.1:6305750-6606500 GCF_030269925.1 Bombyx mori | reverse complement strand
TGTGGTTGCCGGAAAAAAAGAGCCTATGGATAATTAGAATATAAGGCATGTAAAACTCTAAATTTAATTAAAGCTGTAAATCAGTCGCAACACTAAAATATAAGACAATTATCGTCCTACGTAGTATATATTTTCAATTTCTAGGAGGATCGGTACGGTATGCAGTCTCCTATTTCGTTTATCAACCAACATACTGATGGTAGGGCGTGTTGTGAGTCCGCACGGGTATTTACCACCTATGTCCCTGTCATCCTTCTAAGGGGCTTCGGTAACTACTTAATACCAGACGCGCCGTGAGCTCGTCCATCCATCTAAACAATAAATAAAAAGTAGGATTTTCTTCGGTTTTTGTAAATTTTATTGTCATCGTGGGGAGTAGGGGGAGATCGAAATGCTACCTTCACCGGCCCAATCGTCAACCCCACCTGCACGCGCCGGATGGCGGCGGCGACCAACAGGTTGCCGTGGTACTCCCTGCTAGAAAACCAACGGGGCAATGGCGGTATAACCATACACCAGTCAGGACAACCTATACGGAAGAGGCGTCAGAAACCTTGGGGATCAAATACCCCCTAAAATGCTAGTGCAGAAGGCAACGGGAAACCACTGCACTAATTTCCCACGAGAGTCATGCGCAGGTCGTATCCGACTGACGCATGACCACGACCACTCTGTCAAGAGTGTACGAATAGGAAGAAGATTGTCATCGTCTTCATTGCGACGTTTCGAATAATTAACAGTTTTTATGGTCACGGGACGACCAACGAATAATGACAATAAAAAAAGCGACTATAATCGTAAAGGCAGTTTTAATGATTAAATCATTACGTGTAGGTATTTATCTCTAACGCAAATACACAATCAACGCGCACGGACGACAAAAAATACTTTTCTATATTAATAACGTTACCTTGATCTGTGACTACAATTACGTTAATAAAAAAGTTAATACACACGTCACTGTTATACGAGATCTATTAATAAAATGTCTCGCCTGTACTGACAGACCATTATAGATCGAGATCAATTTTCCTAAATTATGGTTTATTTTTAAATTCGTCACGTGCTTGTTTTAGTACAAAATCATGACGGTGTAACTAATTCATTAGTAGCGTGCGTATATTGAGGTGGCACTGATATGTAGATACTATCCCAGCTTTACCTACTCCGAAAGTATCATTGATTTCTGTTTGAACGGTGAACCAGTTGCTATTAAAATATTTTTATAAAAATATTTGAGGCTTCGGAGTCTTCAGGTAGACTGCATACATGTAACAATCTCTATGAGCTCAAATAGGCACTTAATCTCAATGATTTGTCTTTCTCTCGCACAAAAAAAATGTTATTATTTCGTCCTATCAATGCTTATATTAATGCATTTAGTACTTACATTTGTTTTACATATTTTACTTGGTACCTTCTTTTACATATTTTGCTTGCTTGGTACTCAAACCACTTACATACAATAAATAGTCTTCATCTTATAATTCTGACGAAATCAGAAATGCCTATGAGAATAGTCCACTGAATGTAAAATAAGACGCAGAGAACTTTAATTAAAATAATTTTAAATCTATTTTCGTAAAAATACTGCGCAATAATTGTTGTGTAAATGCGATAAGTGTGACCTTAGCAGAGCTACTAATTACTGCCTGCCTACTGGTAATATTACAGCGGTTTTTTTTTATTGTTCTGTTTTTTGTACTGAACTGGGAATTTTATTTATTTATATCAGACGTAAATACCTGGAGACATAAGGTTGATCTCTCAATTGCGCTTATTGTATAATGACTCTTTTTTTAGAAATAATTCATTGAAGTTCGATTAGTTTCTGCCGTCATTTAAATGATCATTTTCATTGTTAGGAAGGAAGTACGCGCAAATACAATGGCAAGATTGAAACCATCATTCAATTGTCTCAGAATAGGATGTTAAAATTAGAAAAGGCGCGGCGTACAATCAATAGGGTCGACTGGAATACTACGTATACTAATAGTTATAACGTCAATTTGAAGGTCTTAAGTGTTAATAGTATATTCGGGTATTATGTATCTTAATTATTTGTAGATCGCCCTGTACATTAAAAGTAATATCGTCTATGAGTACTGTTTTAGTTCGATATTAGAAATAGGATAGTACTGTTGTGATTTTGGATCAGTTGTTCAGCTCCTCTTCAACAAAACTAGCCTATGAAAACCAACTATTATTTCAGTGGTTAATCTATGGTCATCTAGCGGACTTTTGAGTCAGGGACTTTTTGGCGGGAACGCGAGGAGTGAAGTTGTGTGATTTGTTTTATTTTGTCTATTTAGTGTTTCTTCGGGTTTAAATGTGTAATAATGGTGGTTTATTAACTGTTTAATATCTGTGAAAGTGCACAAATGTGGGAAAATGAAACAAAGCCGCTGGACGTAACTTCTCGGGATCCACCAAAAACTCCACTGAAACAATCTTAGTAAATGACCACCATTTTACTGAGATTATATTTCATCTCATATCATCTTATTTATTTCATCCCAGTTGATTAATGTCTCAAATTAATCATCTTCATTTCATTTCACTCCATAATATCATTTTTCATAAAAATATGAATATACATTAAAATAAGACATGACTTAAAGGACTCAGTTACCAGGTCATAAAATCTCTTAAAAAATTTTTTTTTAAGTCAGGTCTGCTCCAACTAAGCCTAACACGATTTGTTACGTATTAGTTATAGTTGTTAAGTTTAATAGCATCGGAACACCATATTATATACAAGGCACCACTCGAGTACACCATATGGGATGTATTAGTCATACATAAATACAGAAGTCTACTGTTGCTTGACTCGATGAATTTTAATGGTTTATGTATATACATACACATGCCACTAATGTATGAATTAATTTGTTTGAGACTTGAAAAACTTCTTTTCGATATGAATCATTGTCAAATTATTTAAGGAAAACCTATATATGGAACGATGGAAATTTGATTTTGTAGTGAATTCCCGAACAACTTACCGGAAAGATAAATAACTAATCAATTTTGTAATGGAGCAGGTTTAAGGAGCGGCTTTTCTTAATAATGATCTTATGACAAAACCCTTAGAATTCGCCGATTGTTCTCAGAAGTTTTTAGAAACGGGGCCAAAGTTTACATATTCAGATCGAATTGAAAGGAGCTGTTGAATAGTTCACGGCATAAATGATTCGATGTACAAGAGAACCTTAGTCTTCTAATAGTCCACTGCGGAACATAGCCCTCTCCAATTGATGTCCAGTGCGGTCAGTCCGTTGTCACCTGCATCCAACGTGACCCAGCGATTCTCATTAGGTCGTCGGTTCATCTGGTAGGTGGCCGTCTTATACTGCATTTGCCAGTACATGGTCTCCACTCTAGGAACTTTCTGTCCCATCGGCCGTCCAATCTTCGAGTTATGTGGCCTGCCCACATCTCTCCACTGTTATGTGGGGTCAGTGCAGCGTATCCTGTTAACATGCTTCATGATTTCGCATGAGTTTTACGATCGTCCGCCTGTATGGATACGAAAATATAAAAATACATATCGATGGATGCAAAGCTAGGTATTTGGTTTAAACGACATTTTTGCAACTTTACCAGAGAACCATTTAAAGTTTAAATTTTGGAACAAATTTAATAACAAAGAAATTTCTTCAGCTGTTTGAATGGGGTAAACTTAATTGAAGTTCAAATAAAAACGTCGTATCGTTCATACTAATACCGAATAAAACGGACCTTTAATTACAAAGATAAATGGCGCGTATTAAGCGAAACGTCGCTTAAACAAAACAACCTTTCACTCTTTATGGTCTAAAAAGTATATTTATTATAGTATATTGTCATTGATACCGAGACGCTATTTGCTGAATGAATTGGCTACAGTGGTCCTGTTGCTTATAAATAAACTAGAGTTTAATCGAACGATGCCTTACAGATGACAATAATTAAAACAAATTGTAATATTATGCTATTTCATTAATGCAATAAACAAAAAACCAAAGACTTTATGTAAATTGATGATGTTCCAAAACCAATTCAGGTGACACCTGTCAAAAATATATTACATCAAAACAGGTTCTTGACTATACATTTTTTATTAGTTATTATTATCTATGTTCAATTTATTACCGTCGAAATTGTATAATCCAATATGTTTTGACGTGTATTACTTTTCCAAATTTCTGCTATATCGCATCGTTGTTTCTTATTTCTTATTCGCGCAAGTGTTCGTTATAACAACCTCTAACATATCTTGTTTGAAATATACAAGTATCATCACATTAACATATTTGACCTAAAAATGAAAATTACACATCCTTTCCTGAAATCGAGAACGTTATTGGCAACGGTGACACCAACCCGAGAAGTGCATCGTACATTGGTCCTTGGCGTGTTGCCAATCTAGATTTTCGCATTTATTAATAAACCGAATGTTACCAGCTCCTAATAAATTCGTCAGATTCATTATATTCTCGTTGAGTAAAATAGTATTGATAATATGATATAAATCGATGAGCTACAATGTAAAACACACTGTGTGCTCGTATGAAGTGATGATACTATAATATATGTATCCTAATACTATAATACGTTATATAATACATATAATCGGTGTCACTTAGGCAACACTATTAAACCTAGTATATACCTATTACTAGTATGTAACACAATCGCAGGGACCTTATTTTTATTAGGTTAATGGGTACCTTAACTGTACTACGAACGAGTTGCACGATGAAGGGAAATATTGTGCAATAAAAATGAAATGGGCGTATTATGAGTGGTAAAAGTATTATGAGCTCTCACTTGTTGGTACGACAACACGCTATTTACAATACAACCAGACTCGACTTTACGTCACTCTGATTCGAATCGTTGTGATGTTCATAGGCTTCGGTAACCAATTAATGTTAATGGTGGCAGTGTTTTCATCCGTGCACCGTGCTGATGATCATGAGCGTCAGTGACCACTCAGCATCAGGCCGAATGCTCATCTATCTAATAAGCCAATTAAAAAGAAATTCACGTGATGTGAGTCCGTTAACCGCTAAGCAAATTGCTCGTGACGCAGATATTTTACTGGTGGTAGGACCTCTTGTGAGTCCGCATGGGTATGTACCACCACCGCGCCTATTTCTGCCGTGAAGCAGCAATGCATTTCGGCTTGAAGGGTGGGGCAGCCGTTGTAACTATACTGAGACCTTAGAACTTATATCTCAAGGTGGGTGGCGTATTTACGTTGTAGATGTCTATGGGCCCCAGTAACCACTTAACACCAGGTGGGCTGTGAGCTCATCCACTCATCTAAGCAATAAGAAAAAAAAAAGATAGCTGTTGAAAAGTTCTTGACCGAAACTGCGCACCGGAATATTCTTTTGCCTCCCACAGATAAATGGGCAGACTATTGCGGGGGTGTTTTTCTGCTGATAACACGTCTCGTATATCTATTGAAAAAAAAAAAATGGTAACGCAGAATAGAAATAATTATGAATGTGAGTAACTAAGCCATTGAAAGACTACTTGACTATATAGTGAATAAATTTAAATCTGGCTTTATTGTATTTGGCTTTTTTAATACGCTTTTATTAGCTTCAGACGTATGTATGTTTGTAACGGAATCTTTAAGCATGATTTTGACCCCTTTCAAAACGTCGGATTAACTCGAAATTTTGTATACTTATTAAGGACCGATGACAATTCAATATTAAAAAAATATTGAAAATATTGAAATTCAACTAAACAATGAAAAATAAATAATAGTTTAAAAAAACTAACAAAATACGCTTTTTTAGAAGTTCCAACTAAAAAATAGAAAATAAATTTGAATAAAAAATAGTGTAAGAAAAAATGATTTTATTGTAAAAAAAGCGTGGGGTGCATGGTATCAGTGGTTATAAATATTTTATGAACAGATATGAGTAGAAGGGTTATTTTGATAATATCCTGAAAAGCAACCCACGCTTTTTTCTATAAGAACGTATTCTGTTAGTTTTTTTAAACTATTATTTATTTGTAGGTATATAATTTGTTGTCATTGTAAGGAGACGTATGTACATATATGTGGTTGACGGTAGGTTCGAAAGGTAGTAAGGTAAGTACGTAGTCACTCGTTCATGGACATTTGCAATGTCATTGACACAAGATTGACCAAGACATTGACCATTGACCAAGACACCGCTGGCTGCCAGCGTTGCTTGAATGAGTACTTATACAAAAAGAGTTTTATTTTGGGTATTAAGCAAATTTTTATAGCAGTTATTTAGCCAACAAATGAGTAAGTGTCTAAATAAAATGCACGAAAGTCGATAGCTAAAACAAAACCACAATTTATCTGCTTACACCATTTTGTTTGTTTTCATATTCCGTCATAGCCGATAGTAAATTTAAAACATCGGTTCCTTACTAAAATATGTATGTTTGAAATATTTATTTTAATAAATCTCTTGATTTATAATTATTTGCTTTCGTAGAGTTTGGTAGAAAATAATTGGCAAAGTGGTTCGAGATTTATCGTTTCTATTTTAATTTGGCAATAAACAGTTAGCGGTCGATTAAAAATGTATTATCGGATATCAACTTTAAGGAATATTATTTAGACCTTGAGTTTTAAAAACAAAATCCTTCGAATGCGATCAGACCACTTCTTGTTGACATTAAATTTCCAGTTTATCGTTAACAGATTGTTTCTATGAACAAAAAAAATGAATATATATAGCAGCATTACCTTCCATTAAATTGGAGGATTGGATTTAAATTCAATATTTTATAATTAAATTATCAATCATTGTAATCAATTACTTAAACTTTGATTGAATAATTCTGTTCCGCTTCACAGTAAGCAGAGGTTTCTGCGAAAAGAGAGAATTAAGTCCAATAATTAACTTACTAAGTTTCTCGCCGGTTCTTCTCAGAGAGTCGTTAATCCGATCCGGTGGTAGGTTCAGCGAAGCACTGGTCACGCTAATGCTAGTGTTAGCAAGTCCTTCCAGGTTGAGACCCGTGAGCTTATCCACCCATGCAAATTTGGAATAGCTTTATAAGCTAACAACGCTTAGGGTGGCTTAGGTAGTGAAAAAAACAATAATATTTTTTGCTATTCAATTAAACGAATTATGCAAACTGAATTTATTGGCAGACGTGTTATTGCCCTCAAATATACACATCGGCTTGACTGAGCGTCGGTAAGTCTGCCTACCATGACCATTAAAAAAAACACCTTATACCTCATGAGAGTTAAGTCGGAATTGCTTAGTGACTGGCTAGTGGCTGACTCAGTCCTTCATATCGGAACGTGCACAGATTTATATGGAAAATCAAAATGTAATGGTCTCATTTTTTAATACGTTTTTATTAGCTTCAGACGTATGTAGGTATGTATGTTTGTAACTGAATCTTTGAACATGATTTTGAACCCTTCAAAACGTCGGATTAACTCGAAATTTGGTATACTTATTAAGAACCGATGACAATTCAATATTTAATTACAAATTGCATGTTGTAAGTAGTTATAAATATTTTATGAACAGATATGAGTAGAAGGGTTATTTTGATAATATCCTGAAAAGCACCCCACGTTTTTTTACAATAAAATCTTTTTTTAGTTGGATTTTCTATTAAAGCATATTTTGTTACTTTTTTTAAACTATTATTTATTCGACTTTTTCTTAGTCGTTTGCACTCATGGCAGAGTGGTCGTGGTCATCAGTTCGGGTGGTGGTGCGCTTCACAAGACGTCGCCATTGCTCGCGTGCTGTGGCCTCTCTTGTGAACTCGTTGACGGGACTGTTTGGAGCTTTTTTTTTCGACTTACCAACTTGGATAATATGATAATGAATACTGTGTTTTTATAAATAAATAACCAGAAGCTTTGCAATGCAAGAAATATAATGTTTTTGTTCGTAATATACTTTAATTTAAAAACGCAAAATACGTTTAAATTTACCTACAAAATATGCACGTATTTATCCTAAGGCGTTCGGGATGAGTGAATTTAAGAGAACAATTGCGTCGCGATACGGGTGCAGCACTGCGTTATCATTGAAGCGTCCTGTGTTATGGCTATTTCGGGAAGAGCATAAACATCGACCCACGTCATATCAAGGGTGTGTCATCAAAACGATACTGAACATACTTATTCAATGAAAAAAATAATTCACTATTCCTATATCATATAATATTATAGCTTTTGCCCGCGACTCCGTCTACGTGGGATAGTTACTTTGTCATAACGCTGAATTTTGCTCCCCACTTTATTTACGTAGAAAGTGAAAATATTTTTGAATTGTAAAATGTTAAGGAGCTATTTAAACCTTTATTTTGAAATAGTCTTTATTGGTGCTCCACTTGTATTGGTCTTACCGTGTTATATAGCCTACCTATTATATAGCCTTCCTCAATAAATGGGCTATCTAACACTGAAAGAATTTTTAAAATCGGACCAGTAGTTTCTGAGATTAGCGCGTTCAAACAAACAAACTCTTCAGCTTTATAATATTAGTGTAGATATTATGATAACTCTTTTTATCGCCTGTAGGAGATGAGTACATGGTCCACCTGATGGTCAGTCGTTGCCATCGCTCATGGACATCCGTAAAGCCAGGTGCACAGCCAAGACGCTGCCTACCATTATTTAATGAAATAAAAAAACACGTGTGGCACAGCATTTTTTATCAACTTATGCAATTATAATTAGATCATAATAATTTAATATTAAAACAATAATAAAATAAGATCACGCTATATTTATAAACATTAACAAAAGCAAAACATTAACTGTCCCCTTCACACTCATAAGCTAGACCGCGCGAGAGAGATGGGCAGACTTTTCATGATGCGGATGCAGTGTGACGTCACGCCGCGCGCTTAAATACAAACACTATACAAGCGTAACGTGTGAATGTGTTGAACGCGAGCTACATGGTAGGCGGAGTAGGGGGTGTTAGGTTTTATTTTTGTTATGGAATTTCTTGATTCGGTCACCGCGAGCAAAGCCCGCGATAAAAGCTATGCAATAGCTTAAAAAAATCTTAAAAATCTGATTCTGAACTCTTATTATGTACAAATTAGGTACAGAAAAGCATATAATAATGTCAAAACACAACATTTTGTTGGTTTTAACGACCGTCCCTTATTGTCGTCACACGAAATGGAAAACTCAATTAAATAGGAAGACTATCCCTACAAACTACAAAACAGATTAAGGTTCAATAGTTGCTAATTCAACCGCTACAAGATACAATTTTATATGGTAACCATTAGAATAAACATATCCACTCGAATGTATGTATGTACCAAAACGCTTAATGAGATTCCTAGATTGAATTTCTCGGAAAATATAGTATGGTCCGTATGCAAGTACAATAGCTATTTTAATTTAACAGCAAAATGCTGATTTCAATAATAATAATAATAATAATAATAAAATAATAAAATAAAATAAAATGGCGTAGGGAAGTGGTGACCCCATCGCCCGCGGGTGAAACAATCAATATGAGATGGTTGTTCCATCCGCGCAAGCAACCAGCGCTAGCCGAAGGTGTAAGGCACCGTGCCGAGCGGCTGCATGGCCTAGGGCGCTAAGTCTAGGTCGTGAACGGTCCCCTTGGAGTAACTGGCGACCCTCCACTGTATTCTAGCCTTCTGCAGATATGGGGCTCTGTCTGCAGCGACTGTTAGACCCCACATAAAAGCCCAACGATGAGTAAAACCTATAACACAAACAAAAGATCTGACTCGTTAAGACCACTTCAGCGGGTCGAACCCCCATCATCATCACCACCGGGAGGCTTGGTGCCTGCAGAGTCCACAAGGACTCCGCAACAGGCACCCGCACTCGGTGGAGGGCGGCGCATGCGATGGACTCGTGAACAAAATTCCAATGTCATGCGCGCCCACTTTGGGGCTGTGGGGGGAGAAACAGGCGGCACAGGGCGTCGAGCAAGACTGCTTCGTAATTTTCAAGCGCTTGAGCCATCGCTGACACACATTACAGACCAGAACCTAGCCGACCGAGTTCGTTTCATAATGCGCTCTAACATCTTCAGCGCAAACGAACTCGAACAACTACGACTCGAGGCTGTTCCGGCCTCCTCTCTTGCACCAGCTGAAGGACGTGTATCTATCGCATCTATGCAGGACTTAAATGTCGGCGGTGCGGTAGACACTGGTTATCAACCATTGGCTGCTGACGGAGGGGCGGACGGAATAGCTTCCCAGGACAACGAGCAGATCAAGAGGATTCTTGAAGAGGCGATTTTGGAAGTGCGTGAGATGCCTCTCGACGCGAGACCCCGGATCCCCAGAATAGCTCAGAGTCACCATAATCGGAATGTCGTTGAGGCCGTTAACGAGATGCTGCTTCCATATTTGGAGAACAGCAGCAGCCTCACTGATACGAATTCAATCCTGTTTGGCGCCGCAATGGCAGTATGTCGGTGTATTGGCGCCAAGCTCCAGCCAAATCGGCAGGTGACAGCTGCCGACGCTCAGCGTGTGAGAGATGCCGAGCCTGCTTGGAAGCGCAGAATTGAACGTCGTATCAGTGACGCTAGAGTCCTTATCGGCAAACTGATTAGCTTCAGGACGGGCAACACGAGGCCGAGAGTCTTGCGGTTTGTCAGAATTGCGTTTGCGGGGTGTGGCTTGGGCCCTGCAGTGCCAAATGCACAACAGCTGGCAGATCGCATAGACCTCCTGAAGCAGAAGGTGGCTGCTTGGAGCAAGCGCATCCGGCGGTACTCGGAACGAGTTCAAAGGTATCGCCAGAATCGCCTCTTCGTGAGTGATCAGAGGAAGTTCTACAGGTCCCTAGAACAGACCAATGTTAGCGCCGTCACTGAACGTCCAGCTGGACAGGAGATGGTCACATTCTGGCGCAACTTGTGGTCAAGACCTGTGGAGCATGTGGAGGGCTCCTGGATGCAGGTCATTGAGGACTCGTGTGCGGGCATACCACCGATGAGCCCGGTAACTATCAGCAAAGGTGATATTAAGGCTGCAGTCTGTAGTTCTTCACACTGGAAGTCTCCAGGCTGCGACGGACTGCAGCTTTACTGGCTAAAAAGTTTCCGGGCTTGTCACGAAACCCTCGCCAGACAGTTCCAGGAAGCCATAGATACAAAAGTGCTCCCCGACTTCCTCACTACTGGGATCACTCACCTCATTCCAAAATCGGAAAGTACCGCGGATCCGGCACAGTACCGGCCAATAACGTGTCTTCCTACCACCTATAAGACACTGACATCCGTTCTGGAAACTAAGATCTCACACCACATAGACAGCTGTCGAGTACTGTCTGGTGCCCAGAACGGGTGTAGGCGTGGTAGCCGCGGTACTAAGGAACTCCTCTTGATCGACGCGGTATCTGGCCAGCAGGTCAAACGCAATCGACGAAATTTCTCTGCCGCCTGGATAGATTATAAAAAGGCATTTGACTCGGTCCCCCATACATGGCTGAAGAGGGTCCTCGAGCTGTATAAGATAGACGATACAGTTCGAGACTTCCTCGGTGCCTGTATGGGGCAATGGAGCACAATGCTTAGTCTATCCGGTGTGCGGCTGTCGGCTGTAGAAGACCGAATAAAGGTGAATCGGGGTATATTTCAGGGTGATTGTCTGAGTCCATTGTGGTTTTGCCTGGCCCTGAATCCTCTTAGTTCATTACTGGAGGCTTCGAGGACAGGCTTTCAGTTTCGAAGGGGGGGCTTGAAGGTGTCCCACTTGTTCTACATGGATGACCTCAAGTTGTACGCTCCTCATGCTGCAGGCCTCAGGCGACTGCTTGACATCACTTGTGATTTCAGTAGTCGCATTAGGATGAGGCTGGGAGTCGACAAGTGTGCGGTTCTCCATGTAGAGAGAGGGAGCATAGTCTCATCGGATCGTTTACCTGTATCCGATGGGATAAACCTTCGGGCACTCTCCGAGGGAGAAACATACCGGTACCTGGGCATGTCGCAAAATTTAGGTATTGACGTGGCGGTCGTCAAACAGGCTGCATGCGACTTGTTTTATGAACGTTTGACAAAAGTGTGTAAGAGCCTTTTGTCGGGCGTGAATAAGACAAAGGCGTTTAACGGCTGGGCGATGCCCGTCCTGTTGTATACCTTCGGCGTGCTCAGGTGGACTCAGACCGAACTGGATGCCCTGGATAGAAAAGTCCGCTCAATTATGACCCTCCATAGGATGCTCCACCCGAAGTCCTCGGTAATGAGATTGTACATTCCGCGGAAGTGTGGTGGCCGGGGCCTACTTAGCGCCAAGGTCATGCACAACAGTGGGGTGTGCAGTCTCAGGAAATATTTCCTATCGAGGGCTGACAGTGTGATGCACAGAGAGGTCATGGAATGCGACAAAGGACTGACCCCGCTAGCCCTGGCCAGAGACGGGTGGCAATCACCGGCGGTACTCAGTACCTCTGACCGTCAGGCCATATGGAAAGGGAAAGAGCTGCACGGACGCTTCTTTCAGGCACTGCATGAGCCCCACGTGGACAAAGAAGCCTCCGTGCACTGGCTGCGATTCGGTGACCTCTTTGGGGAAACCGAGGGTTTTGTCTGTGCAATACAGGATCAGGTTATCAGGACGAACAACTATAGGAAGCACATTCTGAGGGATGGGACAGCTGACATCTGTCGATTATGCCGCCGACCGGGTGAATCCCTCAGACATGTCACCTCTGGTTGTTCTATGCTTGCTAACACTGAGTACTTGCACAGACATAACCAAGCAGCCAGAATCCTCCACCAAGAGCTCGCCCTTAAGTATGGCCTCATCGAACAGAGGCTACCGTATTATAAGTACCAGCCGGACGCTGTACTCGAAAACGACCGTGCCAAGCTCTACTGGGACAGGCCCATCATTACGGACAGGACTATTCTTGCGAATAAGCCTGATATCGTGCTGATGGACCGGACGGAGTCTCGGGTATTTCTGGTGGATATCACCATCCCCTACGACGAGAACCTCGTGCGGGCCGAGGCAGATAAAAAGACCAAATATTTGGACCTGGCGCACGAGGTGACCGACATGTGGAGGGTGGCTACAGAAATAATCCCGGTAGTTGTGTCGGTGAATGGTTTGGTCCCTAAAAGCCTCTCAAAACATCTCGAGAGGCTTGGTCTCAACAAAAAGTCGGTGGTGGCCCAAATGCAAAAAGCAGTCTTGCTCGACAATGCCCGTATAGTTCGCCGGTTTCTCTCCCAATAGTCCCTAACGCTCCGGCCGATTGTTGCCCACCTCGCCGGAGTGTGTCCTGCCGTCTTCCCAGGCGTGGCAGTGTTTAATACACTATAATAATAATAAAGCCTTTTTATTTCTGGTAAATTTACATAACTTAAAATCTATCTATGTGTTAGTTTTTTTTTTTAATTAGTGGATTTAAATATTACATAATGTTTAATATAGTTTTTATCACTTACTTAATATAATTAGTATGTTTAGCTAATATTATATAGTTATGTTTACTTAATATTATATAGTTATTTAATCTACCGGAACCCCAGATTGGGTGAAGGCCTCCTCCAGTGATGCCCATTATTCCTTAGTTTATATTTACCTATGGTATTTTTTTTCTCTATTGATGACTTCATTGGAGGGTTTTGGTCGTATTCTTCCACGGTGACCAACCGGGTTGGAAGATTTTTCTTTTTTTTTTTTATACAGTCAAAATCTGTTATAACGACATCGAAGGGACTGCTCATATTCAGTCGTAAAAACCGATAGTCGTAACAACCGGTGATGTTTATTGTGTATCGTGCAAGTACAAACAAATCGATAGGGAATTATTGGAAAAATATATTTACATAATACGCGATTTTTCTTCAATATTAATTTGTTTTCTTTATCTTTGCGAGATTTTGAAAGTTTCACGAATAACTCCACAAAGTTTTGGTGCGTCTTGTGTATAGATAAGTAACAAACTAACTGAAGAGATATGAAGAAGTGGGCTTTGACTACCGCATGCACGTGTTTTGTTTCTAAGAATTAGAAAAGACCCTACACTAAACTAAATCCTATTGTTTTCTTTCCTGATTTTAAAAGCCATTGAAGACAAATGTGGATACCTATTCAAATTGTTTACAATACAGCTTAGCCGGTCGTTCTAACAGATTTGATTTGATTTCAATAATACAAAGAAAAAAATCCAAAACACAAAACTGACTTCAACGTAATGAAATAAGAAGTAGTTACATAAAAATAGTCGAATTGTGATTTTTTTTAAATCGATTAAAAACCTTTACTAGCTTAATTATCTTACAAACGGTCACTCCCTTAAAAGTCAGTAAAATCTCGACACCTAAAACCTAAGGTATTTTAATGATCAATATTGCGTTTTTTTTTTGTTTAAATCGAAATATGTAGTACTTTTCAGTTGCACAGCTGCCTCGAACAATGGAGACGGCCTTCGAATTACAATTTTTTATTTGGTTGCTTTGCTTTAACGTTGCACTGAACGAAATCGATAAGTTTCACTTTGAAACTTTAAATAAATAAATACTGTTTTTGTTGTCACTTTTAATGTTAATTGATGTTGATTTTGTGATATTAGTTCATGAATTGTTTTCCACACTACTTCCTTACTTACTGAGGAGTCTTGTGGGCTCGCGCGGATAGATAACTACCACTCCGCTTATTTCAATCACAAAAAAATTTATGAAAACAGAAAAAAATGACAAATAAAAATTTAAAAAAAAATGAAACTAGAAAAAAAAGAAAACACATGTTTAACTATGAATTCATTATTTTACATGTAAAAGATAGAAAATAAATGTAAGATTTGCACGTAAATACAAAGATAAAACTTGTTATACTATCTATCTGATAACTAGCTGTGAATTGGTGATATTAGCTACTAAAAAACTCCTTCGTTCACATAATTTCCGAACGATGAAATCAGATTCCAGATCGAGTGGTAGGACCTCTTGTGAGTCCGCACACCTACCTGGTTTACCCACCCTGCCTATTTCTGCCGTGAAGCAGTAATGCGTTTCGGTTTGAAGGGTGGGGCAGCGGTTGTAACTATATTGAGACCTTAGAACTTATATCTCAAGCTGGGTGGCGCATTTACGTTGTAGATGTCTACTGGCTCCAGTAACCGCTTAACACCAGGTGGGCTGTGAGCTCGTCCATTTATCTAAGCAATATAAAAAACAATAATTCAGCCGAGCGTCCTTGTTTTTCGTGTACGTAAAACTGTTACGGTACTCCACACGTCAATAAAAACGGTCTTCGAGTGCCGGATATCCGATACGCACACTTGTGTTAATCAATTCATCTCGTGTAAGTATGGCAAGATTACAGGTGGAAGAATTTAGTGATAGGATTGAGAAAAAAAAAAGAAAAAAAAAACGGTTCGTGATTTGTTCTGTTGTATTTTAAATTCTACTCTCTAAATCATTTTATCAATAGCCATTGCTTCTAATGTTGTGGTTTGTTTGTCAATGGTCTTAAAACAGTTTCATAAATGGCAGTGACTTATTTTCGTTCAAGTAAAATAATTTTGGGAACAGTTCACGAACTTACATTCAACCTATTTTTGAAATTGTCTTTTAAGAAATTAACACATTTGTTTAAAATTGTAACGTATTCAATAGCGTAACTGTAAATTCCGAAATCTATTTATTTACGTCTTATAAAGGTCGTGAGAACGCTTAATTGAGCGAGAGTTTTCTTATCTCCCAATTATCTTTAAGCAATCATTCAGTTTTTTGATAGAAGTGTCATGATTGATAACAAAACTAAATCACGTTCGTGTCTGATGTTAGATAAACTAGTCTAGATACTTATGAGACATTCACAGTGGAACTCGTAACATGAAAATTTACATTAAGTTTAATCTTGACGTGAGATCTTCTTGAGCACCGTTGTGATTTTTAAAGTTGATGAAATGAAAAAGTAACTTTGAAAAAGAGATTAACATATATATCTATATACAAGATTTAGCCCGCGAGAAAATGAGATAGAAAACCTCTGAAGTTTTCATTGCTAGCATGTGTGTTGAAAACCCGCGCATCTAAGAGTGAAAACTTCTTTAGCACGGTTGTATTTTGAAATTCGATACAACGAAAAAGTGACAGTAAAAAGAGACAAACACATACATCCGTAATGATATTCCATGATCACGTTATTCATAAAGGTCATGTCGACCTTAGAGTCCTAAGGACGGTGACGGATTGAGGAGTCAATACAAAATCTTGTTTTGATGAGAAATGTCGAGTCACGATAACAGTCGAGGGAGGCTCGCGAAAATTTACTGGTGGTAGGACCTCTTGTGAGCCCGCGCGGGTAGAACCACCACCCTGCCTATGCCTAAGGTGAGATTTAAATGGACTGCTAGATCGTAATTCGCCCCCTCGTCTATATCAACCAAATCATATACAGTTCATCAAAATGTAATCTGTGGTCATAACTTTTAAATTGATTCAAAGTTAACATTAATATCATTGTTCACTGAACATTTCTGATTTAAAAAATCGTACATAATATTTAGGACCTCGACATGATGATCGCCATTAAAATTAGTCTTATCAGCGCATTTGATGATAATTTGGATACGATTTTGTAGAGTTTGACCTGGTGGTAGGACCTCTTGTGAGTCCGCACGGGTAGGTACCACTAGCCCGTCTATCTGCCGTGAAACAGTAATACGTTTCGATTTGAAGAATGGGGCAATCGTTGTAACTATACTTGAGACCTTAGAACTTATATCTCAAGGTAGTTGGCGCATTTACGTTGTAGATGTCTATGGGCTCCAGTAATCGCTTAGGTGGGCTGTGAGATCGTCCAACCACCTAAGCAATAAAAAAAAAAGTCACACACTACAGAGACGATATTCATGAATCGCCCACATTCACATAAATGTACTGGGCAAATTCACACAACTGGATAAAGTCTACACACATTAACGTTAAACTTAAAAAATATATCATATATTATTGAATTAATTCTTCTGGGTAGCCTGGGTCAGAAGTCAGCCTTCTTGAAACGGAACTTATTAAACCAAGTGAGTTTCAGTCACAAGCTCTGAACGAACCTGACGCGTTATTTTACGTGCGCGCGAAAAGAGTCCGATGACCTAGATCTAAATTGAAATCAGCTATCCTGTTAGTATCAATTGTAATATCCCGTTCGTTATGTAAACACGTTATAGATACGAATAACAGTTATTTACCGTTACAATTACCTACACTGAAATAGAAACGTTGCATTATTTATTGTGTTCGGACTGTACGCGGGGACCCGTTAAGTAACGCTGTTCGTTAACATAATGTTTAAACCATATAATTTCGGATTCGAAATCTTGAACTTTCTTGAAATGTTACGCGTGCTGAGATAAAATGGATTAGAAACATGTAACGGTAAGTTTTCACGTATAATTTTACTGATATATAATGTGATTTGAGTTTTATTTTTATGGCCGTTGTAGACAGTTTAGTGTAACACCCATTTCTTGGTTGGTGACCACCGTCGTCCGTGGACATCGGTAATGCTATGCTCAACCAAGCAGCTGCTTTGGACAAGGACGAAAATTACCTATCAACTCCCATATAGCACAGGACAGCATCAACCGTGGAATGATATCTGCTTTCCCACACCATCTCATCAATAATCGAATGGACTGTTTTTGTTTTAATTTAAATTGTTTTTATTTAATTTAAAATCCTGTGAGTTTAATATTACATATTTATAATACTGAAAACTTCAAAGCAAAAAAATACATTATGCAAATGCTGTTAATGTTTTCAATGTTAACGAATGTCATGTTAAAGAAATTAGTTTCGGACACGTCAGCGTGACGATCATCGGTTTCCCGAAACTAATTTATTGAAATCCCCGAGGAAATTCAATTTTACGTGTCCGAAAAATTTCCCTGAATCGAGCTCTGGGCTAATTCAGGAATTTTATTATTCACAGCGACCTCCTTTCACGAGAATTTCGTTAAGTGAAATAATTTGTCCTGTAATTTTCTCATTTGGGGCATAGAAAATTAATTGTTGGACAAAAGTAATTTTATGAATATGACTATAATAACTGCAACATTAATGTGTTAGTTGAATTAAAAAAAACTGTGTTGTATTTACAATTAGATTATTTTGAATAAAAGCTAGAGAATGAAGATTGATCTGAATTTATTATTCGTTTAGACCTTGCTTTATTTATGAATACAAAATAATATTGTATACCAAAAAAGGGTTTGATCAATGTCATAATTAGTTATTCTAAATTTGCTTATTCATTTTTGTACTTTCTGATTTGTTTTTCAATAATTTATAATATCTACCAAAGTTTTTAGATCGTTTTATGTTCCGTCTCTGTTTTTTATTTATTTAAGACGAAACGAATTAACCCACATATTATCCAGAAATAAATATCAGACCACCTCACCTAAAATGCTTTAACATTGATGCTTTTGCGTCATTATATCGGAATAAAACTAAAATAAACGCTAAGGTCAATCGGCGCCGCGCAGTCTCAGCGAACGCGCGTTACAAATGTACATACTACGATCCGTCCGCTGCTTTGCCTGTGTGGACTATACATTATCATCTCGTGGATAGAAACGCTTGCTAGCTTGTATGCATCTCTTTCAGGGTTAAAACTATTCCAATTCCAATTTTCGAGAAAATAGGAATCGCGGTGGAAATAGACTATCTTTTTTTGTTTCGGGCCGGGGGCCGAACCTCCTACGAGGTCCCCGCGCCTAAGGTGCACACGGGGTATGTGGGACTCAACGGTCTGCAAGGTGTTGGAATCAGACCGCGGCCCCAAAGAATTTTAGGGCCCACCCACTAAACGACTCCCCTACACTCTTACACCCGACGTCCGATCCCCTCCGAGGACAGAACCCGGATGAGGTAGGGGGGTTACCCCAAGGACGCCCAACCGACGGAGCCTTCGAGGCGAAAAAGGCTACCTAATAGTAGTCGAAGTAGTTGTTTTTTTTCCTACCTATGCTGATAGCCTTGAGAGGCTATTTCAGCATCTCCTTGAGGTGTAGGGGCTCAAGCCGGGGGTGTTGCTAGCACTGGCCCTAGCAAGAGCAGTACTTTGCAGAATCTACAACCGGATCGGAAACGCGACCCACTGAGAAGATCCGGCGAGAAACTGTGGGCTGTGACTATAGGTTAATAAAGTAGTAGAGGTGGTAGTAGTAGTAGTAGTAGTAGTAGTATATTCATAAATTTTCGCGAGTCGTCGCATTTTTACTCTTATTTAATCATTTTCGAGGTTTCGCATACTCCACAGTTTTCGTGGTCACTTCGACATTTAAACATTGTGTAAAGTTTGAGAGTATAAATAAATCACAATATATTAAACTCCTTCTATAGCTCATGTGGTTTAATAGGTTTCTCAGTCAGTCAGGATAGACGATTTTGCGGTTTCTAATTTATTAAGGACTAAGCGACGTTTTTTTCAGGCTGGCAGTTTAATTGTATGTAATGTGTATGTAATTGTGATTTTGTCTAACGCTTAATCCTTTAAGTGCATTGGTTGGACATTGCACGCAAGCCTACCGACTTCGCACATGACTAAAATCAATTACATCTGCAAGGATTAAAGTACTTGCTTCCTGTTAATTGGCAGAGGCCGAAGGTATTGAGTATTCCGAATCATAGTGCCATATGGAATAGCGGGACGTGACACGGCAGATTTATCTGTTGATTGTGAATGCTGCAAGCTGGTACCATCATATTTATCACAAAGCTAACATGCGTTCTGATTTCAAGGGTATAGCTGTGAGTAGTCATTTGGGCAGATGTTTATATGCTTAGCAACCCCTTCTTAGCGAATAAAAATTCCTTTAAAATTAAAGTAAATAAGAACAGCACATCGCTTCAACAGAAAATACTGATGCGTTGCGTAGAGTACAAATGATTCGTGGCTTACGATCTCGCAAGTCCAGAGCGCGCTTGGTAGATGCTTGATAGGAGCAAAAATCGAGAAGTTAATAATAACAATCTGAATGCGAGACGCGATGTCTACACCCAGGTTTTCACGCACCGTCTACTTCGACTCGTGTAGAAACAGTTTTGCAATCAACGGGGTCATTAAACGGCAGTCAAGGGTACCTTTGATCTCGTTCCAGACATTTGATAAATATCGTTTGGAAAAAAATACACGTGAATTTCTTGAAAGGACTAATCGCCAAATAAATCATATTTAATTGCGTGCAAGTTTTTTCCTGATCGTGATTCGGAAAATTAATTGGGGACTTTTGTTGGAATACGTAATATGTAAAAACTAAAAATGCGTGGTATGTCATATCTATTAGTTTTCCCACGTTAATCTAAATTGAATTACTATTATTAAATATGTGTCTTGGTTACTGTAGTGTAGGTACAAGTAATATAGGTAAATAGCCTAGGTCTTGTTGTTTTATAGAAAACTGGATTCGGTTTACTATTCATTTGCTGTTTCATCATCAGATCTTGCAGGGAGAGAGTCCTTGGAAATTCATAGGGACCAAAAATATTACTGTGAATATTCTGAAATCTGTCACTAACACACAGTCTTACGTTGGGTGTTGATCTATAATATAGTCCTTGATTAATGTTATCACGATTATATTTTGGGCGTTACGTTGCGATTATGCATAGATTATACATATGAAATTGAAAGATACATTGAAAGATATTGCTTCAATATGTAGACCCTTTTTTAAATCTGCAAGTTTTTTTAATCTATTAAGAAAGCACGTTATATTTTTGAATGTCCTAAGCCAGAGAGCAAATCCAATTATAGAATGAACATAGCTTCTACCATAGATAATACTATTATGATAGTCGAAGCTAATGCGCGGGAAATTTAAATGTAATTAATGAAGGGCCAAGAGAGCTTCATTTATACATATATTGTGTTTAAATTGTTCCAAATGTCAGGACACATGGCTTAAGCTCGAAGTCAGCCGACGAAAATAATTATACTAATTTAAAACGAACCGAAAATAATAATGAATTTTATTTTCTAATCATAATTATAGGCATTTCAAGTTTATTAATTTTACTTTTTAATCCCAAAACTAAGGCAAAGGCATCTGATCATACAGGGAACGTTGATGTTGGAGTTGACAGCTCATCTGGTGCTAAGTAGCTGCTACAGACCATAGACATAGTGACGAATGCCATCATCCAGCTTGTAAAATTAAGTCGAAGTTAATTATATTGTATTTATTTAATGCGTTATCGTGTGAATTAACTCTCGGACCACCTTGTGTTAAGTTCCGGAGTAGAGTTCATCCATACTACCTGGACCCACTGCGTTCATCCACAGTGCGTTTCCAGAGACCTTTTTTGCCACGTACCATCCGGCTTTGAAATGAGCTCCCCTCTACGGTGTTTCCCGAGCGCTATGATTTATCCTTCTTCAAACGAGGCTTGTGGAGAGTACTTAACGGTAGGCAGTGGCTTGGCTCTGCCCCTGGCATTACTGAAGTCCATGGGCGATGGTAGCTACTCAACATCAGGTGGGCCGTATGCTCGTCTGCCTACCCTGGCCATAAAAAAATAAAAGTGGTTTGACGAAGGTGGAATGGCTGCTGATTTTGGCAGCGGTGGATTTTTTTTATTGCCGTATAGGAAGACGGCTCACCTGAAGGTTAGTGGATACCGTCGCTCATGGACGTCTGCAATTCCAGGGGCAGAACCAAGCCTACCGAATAACTAATAATTCTACGCACAGTATAATGGCTATCCTAATCTTCCAATTCTGACGCATAGCTGCTTCGTGGCCGAAATAGCTAAGATGGTGGTGCATACCCGCGCACACAATACAACCCCACAACCAATAATTACACAAAAAAAACAATTACACAATTCATTCATCGTGAAAAGCGTTCTTTCCGAAAACCAGGAAATATGTACGCACGTGCCTTAGATGAATACGCTGTATTTGCTATATATATATTTTTAATATAAACAAAAATGCGTAGTCTTTTTTTTCCGCTGTTTCTACGTCGTCTGCGTCTGGTCATACTACAGCGAAGCTAAACTAGAATGATAAAATAAATTACGTAGCAGATCAAAATTGTTTTATCTATAATATAATAAATACCAAGTTCACTTACTATCTATATTACGAATAATAACCATACACATTCTAGTACATGCAAATTGATTATAAATTATTACTGTAAGTCGTATAATGTATTCGTGATAATAAAACGAATCTTTAATTCAAGTACTACATTTATTGTATCTATAACAACAACTATTATAAATATAATTTTCCTATTACTCTGTACTATGTCTTCTTTTCTGTGTGTACATAAATAAATATATAAAATAATAAATAAATTATACTTCAAGTCAAACGTTACTTTGAAATTTTGTTATTTTAAATCCAACGTGCATTAAATTAGTATTCGATTTCTCAATAATGTTTCATGAAGTACGTGCTGATGTTGTAATGTTTTGAACGCGATGTGTTGGTCGGTAAATGTACTAAGATTTATTTTCAAAACAATAATCGTTTTACAAACAAAAAGATTACATTGTACACGTTTACTATCGAAACTTCCGGTGTACAGCGTATCGAATCTGTTTCTAGATTCGACAAACAACGCGTGAGTGCGTGTATGTTTCTAAGCGAGGAGCGAGCGACTTTATTGCCACCGTTGTCCATGAATAATAGAAGAAGATTTCCCTCCTGGCTGAGCCTTTGCTCGCCCACCTGTTCTGGTGAAACTGGAAAGGCCTCCGAGCCACCAGTAATCTTTCAATCATAAAAAAAACAGGAAGAAGATATTACGCGGAGTACTGTTTTTATCTCTGTCAAAGCATCAAAATACCACTTACCTCCATTTGAGTTCGTACAGAAAGAGTCCGTTTGGATTGCCGGTACGAAACGTTTGGAGTCTCTAGGACTACATTGCGTCTGTCTCCACAAAACCAAGCCCGTTTTTCTTAAGTTTTCACGAGCCGCAGACATGAATAATTAATTAATTAAACATTAATTTTAACTTGTAGTGACTCGGATTATAATAATCATTATTAATTAAAACTACATCTCGTGTTCGATATTGTCATTATAGTACATAGTTTGGTCGTTCCGAATACTTTATAATTTTTGTAATCACAGATGAAGGACGGAATTTAAATCGTAAAAGTAATTTGTATATTTAGTCTCTACATAATAGCTATAGTTTTATTTCTATTTTGTATATATAATTCTAAGTAATCACACCGTCAAGTTCTAAGAACACATTAAGAAACAGTAAAAATTCCGATGTTTACAGGAAGCAATATTATTTTAAGTACTGATTGCATGCCGCAACTACTGACTATCGTAATTTGCATTCTTGTAATATTATTTATTATCAGTACGTGCTTAACGGTGACCTAAAAATGCGGTGGTATTATGTGTGTATCTTTTTATCATACACGTCTGCCAGAAGCCTAACAAGATATTGCTTATTATATTTTTTTCTTTACCAGTAATATGTCAATAAATTTCTTAAAGGTATACCCATCTGTATTCTCTGATGAATAATCAGACAAGTGAGATTACAGTCAAAATCTGTTATAACGACATTGAAGGGACTGCTCATATTCAGTCGTAAAAACCGATAGTCGTAACAACCGGTGATGTTTAATATGTATCGTGCAAGTACAAACAAATCGATAGGGAATTATTGGAAAAATATATTTTTTCAACTATGTACATTTTGTTTATTACACATAAGTACAACATGCATATTATTTTTCTGTGAGCATAAAATCTGTATATTTGGTCTGTTTGGAACACTTCTGTTGTGCATAGATATTTTATAATTCACGTTGGATTTTAATTAACGTATCGTCATCGCTCTTTCCAAATGGTTGCAATTGTCGAATGTGATACACCATATTCCTTTGCTAAGTCTTTGTTTGAAGTTCCGCTCTCTAGCTTGGATATAATACGCGATTTTTCTTCAATATTAATTTGTTTTCTTTTTCATTGCGACATTTTTAAAGTTTCACGAATAACTCCACAAAGTTTTGGTGCGTCTTGTGTATAGATAAGTAACAAACTAACTGAAGAGATATGAAGAAGCGGGCTTTGACTCTACTGCATGCACGTGTTTTGTTTCTAAGAATTAGAAAAGACCCTACACTAACTAAACTAAATCCTATTGTTTTCTTTCCTGATTTTAATAGCCATTGGACAAATGTGGATACCTATTCAAATTGTTTACAATACAGCTTAGCCGGTCGTTCTAACAGATCTAATTCTCCGAAATATTAGTTAAATGTGGTCGTTTTATGAGGTATGTCGGTATAAGCAATGTCGTATAAAGCAATGTTTTTAATAAGGCGGTCATATAGCATTCAGCCGGGACCTTTGTTGTAAGTTATTATAACCGGCATGTTGTTCTAACCGATGTCGCAGTAAACGGTTTTGACTGTATATAGATTATGTTAATGTTATAATTTAAATATAACTTCATTTCAATAGTCTTCTTCTCGCTTGTATGTGGGATCAACAGTGCCTGCCATTTATACATTGCTATCTACATTTTAATATTATTCCTATTTATCTTATGCTTACCACCAGGTACCAAGGTGTATTTACGTTGTTGAGTTCTATGGGCACAGGGGACCACTTAACACCTTGTGGACCGTCAGTTTGTAAACCCAAAAAAGGTGCCAATTGTTTTATTATTTTCAAACGTTACGAAAAATCAAAACATTGTCAGCGTCTATTGTGCAAGTCATACACGCATAAGTATGTCAATAAGATTGACCACCGCTATCACGTGGGCAATAAGGTCGACTTTAGTAAACAAGGAAAATTATTTGAAGACTTTTTTCCTTGAACGCCTGCCTGTACGTGGTCAATCTTTAGTTCAAATGTAAACATTGAAAATTGTGAGGAGCACGAAATTAGTATTTATGTGCAGTACGTATAAGAATATATTTCTGTGGCACAAATTATCGGTGATTCTTCGATCAACAACATTAATGTTTTCGACATTTATAAAATTATTCAGCTTTATAATTGAATACAATTTTTATCCATTCAAATTATGTTTGAACCCACAAAAAATATTAAATGAATAGAGCAAATGATGTAGGGAAATTTTGAATTTACGAATTTGTTTTTGAGAGCCTAAAATAGCCTTAATAATAAATAACAATAAGAAGTAATTAGTCAGAGAAATTACGACGATTACATAAAGTATTGTTGGTAATACGGTGCATAACGAGACCTTCTAGCACTTGTAATAAAAATTAAACCCGCAAAATTAAAATTTGCGTAATTACTCTTGTAAGTCCGCACGGATAGGTACCATCACTCACTAACCTGCCTATTTCAGCCGTGAAACAGTAATGCGGTTTGGTTTGAAGGATGGGGCAGTCGTTGTAACTATACTGAGACCTTAGAACTCATATCTCAAGGTGGGTGGCGGCATTTACTTTATAGATATCTATTAGTTCCGGTAACCACTGAACACCAGGTGGGCTGTGAGTTCGTCTACCCATTTATGCAATAAAAAAAATATGTTAAGAGTGACGTTAAATGTCACAGTCATATTCATGTTATCTAATACTCGCGGTGTGAGCACACTGCTATACCCAAACATCAATAAAACGTGTAATAAAATCTTTCATACGTCCAAATTTGCGGGAGAGGATTGCTGCCAAAATCGTTAATGTGATTCGTAATCTATGACCTCGGAGGCTCGGACACGCCCCCGACCGGCGGTATTGTTTTCATTATTTACTAATCAAAGCTATTTTCATGGACCGTTTTCTTGTTGAAAATAGCATGAATAACCTTCACACAAATTTAGGTTGCACGAAGTACCTAATATTGACTTTACATACCTAATCCTGTAGACCGAATGGTAAATAGTCGACGTCGCCCAAAACGCGTCATTACGGATCCTCTCGATCCATTAACGGTGCTTTTAGGTACCACAAGGACCGGTCATCGTTCTCGTCGAACCCGTCGCTTGCGATGAAGGGCTCGACGAGCGTCTTAACCAATAGACACAGTCCACTGAGTTTCTTGCTGGATCTTCTCAGTGAGTCGCGTTTCCGATCCGGTGCTAGATTCTGCGAAGCACTCCTCTTGCTAGGGCCAGTGTTAGCAACACTTCCGGTTTGAGCCCCGTGAGCTCACATGACACAACAAGCTGTAAATGTTAGGGTGAAGCTGAAATAGCCTCTCAAGGCTATTAGCATAGGTAGGAAAAAAGAATGTTGACTTTATGGTTTAATTAGTATGATGAATTAACATTCAAAGTTGAATGTTATTTATAAAGTCTAACAATCAGTGTCATAGAGTAATTTTATAAATGTAATTGGTGACTAGAGAAAGACAGTACAATCAATACCCATCCGACGCGCAGGCGAACTGTCCAAGGAAATGGTAAATCACAAAATATGCTTTAATAGGATGCTCCGTAAAGCCTATACTACAAAGTTGATAATACTGAAACATGCACGTTTTAATCAATTAGTGCTATGGCTAAAATCAGTGGAATTATATTATCAATGAGGCGTTTAGTGACATCGAGATTTTCTATTAACCTCTAGAGAACTTCGAAGACCCTTCCTCAAGCTTTCCCGAGGTAGGTTTCCCGCTATGTCATTAGAATTACAAAATATATTTTTTTAATGAAACACACTCTAACAAAATATCTGACCAGAATTCAAGGAAGCAAAGGTAGGATAGGAGCATCAATAAAAAAGGTATTAAAAGTAGAATGTCATAGAAGTGTCGTTAAAAATTCTGTATACGTCGACACAGGTATGAGCCAAGTATATAACCTGTCTTACATTATCACCAGGTATTGGGCGGCTCTGTCCATTAAACATACATCAATTATAATTCAAACGACGTGACGGAAGGAAACATCCTTTGATGACCTCAATCATATATGGACAGGAATATCAGAATTGTGATATGGATATTCGTGCCACTGACTTTCTCTCCGGATCTACTCAGTGGGTCGCGATTCTGATCCAGTTGTAGATTCTCCGAAGCACCGCTCTTGCTAGGGCTAATGTTAGCAAATTCTCTCAGGTTGAACCCGTTGAGCCGAGCTCCCATCCGAGTGTAGCTGGAATAGCCATTGCTTGAAAATTGGACGCAACCAACCTACCAGCCAATAAGTCTACTATCGAATAGATAGGAAAAAAAGATATTCGCATTTAAATAAGCAAATAAACATTGACGCGGCTACTATGATTGATGTTACGGTGAAAAGGTGCAGTGTTTGTTTGGCTAATTCGTTTTCAACATTTCTTATGCTAAATACTAGAAAAGCACCGCTATTTAAATAGTTTTGTCAACACTTACGTCAAGGATTATCAAACAATTTAATTACCAAAGCAAATGTTAAACTCGAGAATAACATTCGTATATACAAATAGGCAAATAATGAGGTAACAGAAGCTATTATCCTTGTGATTAGTGTTTAAATTCCAGATGCAACTTAAATTTGGCATTGCACTACACTGGAAAACCAGTTGACCGCATTAAGGTGAGACTTAAATAGACTGCTAGATCGTAATTCGCCCCCTCGTCTATATCAACCAAATCATATACAGTTCATCAAAATGTAATCTGTGGTCATAACTTTTAAATTGATTCAAAGTTAACGTTAATATCATTGTCCGCTGAACATTTCTGATTTCGTACATAATATTTAGGACCTCGACATGATGATCGCCATTAAAATTAGTCTTATCAGCGCATTTGATGATAAATTGGATACGATTTTGTAGAGTTGGACCTGGTGGTAGTACCTCTTGTGAGTCCGCACGGGTAGGTACCACGAGCCCGTCTATCTCTGCCGTGAAGCAGTAATGCGTTTCGGTTTGAAGGGCAGCCATTGTAACTATACTGAGACCATAGAACTTATATCTTAAGGTGGGTGGCGCATTTACGTTGTAGATGTCTATGGGCTCTGGTAACCACTTGGGCTGTGAACGCGTCCAACCATGCAAGCAATAAAAAAAATGCACTTTGTAAATTGTAATAGTTTTACTACAATCAAACTAAAGCCGTGCGTGCGGTCTTCGCGTCGCAACGCATATTGTAAATAAAGTCTAGACTGGCGGAAACCAAGCTTGCCAAAATCGTAGTACAGATGAGTGACAAGCGGCACGCCTTCCTCATGGTCTTATCAACTCTGTTCAACTGTAAACAAAATATGAAGATGACTCATCTAGTAAAAAATAATCTTGCGCCACCGATCACTATCCTTGGTGACATGCAACGCATCGCGTATTGATGCGCCGGGTGTGATGCGAACCTGACTGGGGCAAATTATCGGACTGAGACCTCGTGAGCTTTCGCCATCGATCTCACCGGCGATTCAATTTCAAAGTCATCGCTGTCTTTTCTAGTAATTTGCCTAAAGTATTATAGTAAAAAGTGACTCTTACATCTGGTACAGCATGTTGCGCGTCTGTTTTTTTATTTATTCCCTATGCATTGTAATTGTGGTTACCGTTGCTCATTGGACATCAGAAAGAAGTACAGCCAAGTCGCTCCCTACCACTGAGTACTTTCCGTAAGCCTCGTTTGAAGAAAGGCACGTCATAGCAATCAGGAAACAACGTGAAGACGCTTCATTTCAAAGCTTAATGATACGTGGCGAAAAATCTCTGAAAACACACTCTAAGATTTTTGGGAATACACAGTCTCTTGCCTATTATTGCCGAACCGCTCAAAAGCACTCGTAAACATCAGATTCCGTCCACACCGTAAAAACAGAAATAATGGTCACATAACCACTCCCGAAACCGTTATCTCTGAAGCAAGTGACACATAAGCTACCACTGAAACACGATGACGTTAATCCTATATTTTTAAACATGATACTATTATTAAAACGATTTAGTAGTATTCGGATAAGTCGGGTTCAACAGACAGCAGTACTGTTTTCGGGCGGTCAATATTTATCTGGAGTCATGCCAAATCAATTCTAAGTAACGTACATAATTTGTTGACAAAATATAAACGAACCGTGCAAATATTTCATCACGAACTCCAATGTTGACTGGATAAATAAGAATCGATATAGCGATCAATAGTGACGCCATTTTTCTTGGCATTTTTTCCGGTGGTGTACCTAAATATAAATTACGGCCTGTCTGGTCAGTGTACCTGTCTACAGAAATCCAAGTGTGAATTTTTTTCGTGACTGAGAAAAACATAAATAATATAGTCGCATTCGGGTCATTAGTAAATTTTTCAATGAGAGATTGTAAACGTATGCAGAGCCTAAGTTGGGTAGAATGAAATAGAAATGGCTAATGGACTAGTAGTCAACCTAAGAACTGTGTTGTGTGTCGTGATCAATTGTAAAAGTCTAAATATCAAGAGCATTACTTTCTCAATGCATACTCAATGCATGTTTTTTTTTTATTGCCCTTGTAGGCAGACGAGCATACGGCCCACCTGATGGTCAGTGGTTACCGTCGCCCATGGACTTCAGCAATGCCAGGGGCAGAGCCAAGCCGCTGCCTACCGTGTCACTACCGTGGTCACTTATTCCCAAAAAGTGACCACGAGCACATTAAATGGTCACCACTTAGACAAATATAATAAATAACCAGTACAATTAGACATCCGAACGCCAAAAAAAAACACTAAGTCCACGACTCGAACTGAGCCGTGCTCTGCAGTCAAGGTCATTAACCACTAACTGATTGAGTCTTGACCACCACTATAGTCATTAATTAAAAACCATGATAGACAAATGAGTTTTAATCTTAATTTTACGTCTTCACAGACCGGAACGGTTCTGCGTTAGTGAAATTAAACTACTAAAATGAAGTAATTTAAAATTTCGCTCTCTTATTTACATGAACTTAAAAAATTTATAATAATATTATTATGTTTATTTAAAAAACAAAAAAAAAAAACGCCCTAAAATAGCAAACCAAACTAATAATTTAATTTCATATTTTCTGTTTCCTGTTGATGCCGGTCTGGATAATTTAGCGAAGTTACAAAAATTATTGGATTTTCATCAATCGTGGATGAGTGGAGTCCTGGATGGTGAATGTAATGGTGTGTGGTAAATTTTAATTAAAGTTAATCTGACGTCTTGCAGCCGGTGAAAATGATATTCCAAAATTCCGTAACATACAAACATTTTTTTTTTCTTACTTACATGACTGAAGGACCTCACCGTTCATCTGATGGTTCATGGTTGATAGATCAACAATTTTATTGAAATTTCGACCAAATGTCTCAAGGAGAACGGTAGCATTCTTGTTGTGCTATATAGTAAGCATTTCTATAAACCACCATTTGCTAAGAAATACAACTGTAGGCAGCGGCTTGGTTAACGGTAGACAGCGGCTTGGCTCTGTCCCTGGCATTGCTGACGTCCATGGGCGAAGGTAGCTCTCCATCAGGTGGGTCGTAGGTTCGTCTGCCTATAAGCGGAATAAAAAAATATAAAATCATAGTCTTATTTTGATTCTAATACAGTATATGTTTAAGGATTGTACACAATTCAAACTTTGTAAGACTGGTCATAAATATTAATGCATTTGCTAACTTTATCTCCACTTTCTGATCAAGAAAAAAAAGAAACTTTGCTATAACTTGTGCATGAGATTATAATAAGAAACCAATAAAAAGAACAACAAAAGCAATAAATTTTATTAGCAGTAAACATAAACCATAAAAATATACGTTCATTAGGTTTTGTTGTGTTATATCACAAACTTAATATTTTTGGTCGAAAGTTTGTTTTATTTTCAGTTATAGCGTATATTTAATAGTTTTATTTTTAATTTTAATTGGCGCTCAGGTGGCCTGCCGACTAAGCAAGTTGGTAGGAAATATAAAGCTACATACCAGATATTTATTATTGCTTCGATGGCTGAACGAACACACGGTCTGCCCTGGTGTTAAATGGTGGCTTATAGTTATAAAAGCGAGAGTGACGTCACTCACCTTAATACTTGCATTCTAAATAACATTACTCACAGAAAGAAGCCACTGAGTTCCGATGGTAGATTCAACGAAGCATTGCTTTTTTTTATTGCTTAGATGGGTGAACGAGCTCACAGTCCACCTGGTGTTAAGTGGTTACTAAAGCCCATAGACATCTACAACGTAAATGCGCCACCCACCTTGAGATATAAGTTCTAAGGTCTCAGTATAGTTACAACGGCTGCCCCACCCTTCAAACCGAAACGCATTACTGCTTCACGGCAGAAATAGGCAGGGTGCTGCTCTTGCTAGGGCAGATGTTAGCAAGTTCTCTAGGGCTGAGCTCGGAAGCTTACCCACCGGCCAAGGCGAAGCCAGAATAGCCCCTCGAGACTACTAGCGGATAGGTACACAACAAAAAACCCTCAGTAGTAATTACACAAATTACGTGAGATTGTTTTTATTACACATTTTTTTCATCTTGGAAGCCATTTGTGAACACAGGTACGTATTTCATTAGAAAAATTGTTTTTTCCTGCGGCTTGGTCACATCGTTCGATGTGAGTACACCGGGCACTTCATCCTTTGGACCACGATGACTTTATGATATACATAAATTAAGATGATCATCCGTTGTAAATTTATTTACTTAGTTAATTCCCTCCTTCTTATTTTATCCCATTCCTATCTTAATTTGTCAATGTCATTCAGAGGCCATACCAGTCATACCATTAAAGCGTTGTTTACGGTTCACGTTGAGTTTTGCACCAGATTCGACAATCTGACAATGAATGGTCACAACTACTCGTAGATATCAGTAACGAAAGAGGCATGACGGCCAATACTGCCAATCGTCCGAAAAATTAAATGTTGAAAAACACAAACGCTAATATGTCTTGTGAATAATCGATATTTTTCGATCGATAGTTTTCATTAAGGGGATTTTTATTGAATCGATCTTTAAGAAAATAATTGATTAACTAAAAACGAATGGCATTTACAAGTTAAACAATATCAGAATACAGTTCGATTCATATTATTCATTTTGTTCTCTGTCTAGACAGTTTTATTCAGTTTGTGATTATGATTAGACCGTGGATAACATTAGGCTTGATATCACATCAAATTACAGCTTAAGTATACACATGTTTTGTCAAGTCAACACTAACTTAAGGACAATTAGACGAAAAAGCAACTGATATAAATTTATTATAACAACATTCCTCCTCCTCCTCCTTGCGTCGGTTTCCTCATTACTGAGGGTCGTGGTCATGGCCTTGAAACAGTTTGTTTTTTATAGTGCACCGCCATCTGTTCCTATCTGCAGCTAAGTGCAGAGCATCGTGCACTGTGGTATCCAGGGCTGCACGAATCTGGTCCGTCCAACGGGTCGGGTTCCTGCCTCTTGGTCGCTTGCCCTCGACCTTTCCAGTGACCACCAATTTCTCCAAGTTGTCACTGTCTTTCCTTGCGATGTGGCCAAAGTATTCAAGTATCCTTCGCATGCAAATGGTGGAGAGTCTAGTCCGGATCTTCAACTGAGCTAGGATGGATACATTGGTGCGGCGTGCGGTTCAGGGAATACCCAACAACCTCCTCCAGCACCACATTTCGAAAGCATCAATCCGATTGCGGTCAGCTTTCTTTATAGTCCATGTCTCTGCTCCGCATATGAATACATTCCAAAAACACGATAAAACACTTACTCAAGGTAAGTTTTGTTGATCTAGTTACCATCATATCTCACTAATGTGGTTAAATTTAAAATTGAAATTAATTTCGAATAACCTTGACATACAAGCTTCACCTACTCATACACTTTAACACTACTGCGCAGCAACTATTAACAATTTCATTCTTTATCTAAATAGGTCAAGGGACGGCCCTTTGAGTAGGTACCTACCGTGTATAATGTTCCAAACTAGTAATTACGACAGGTGTGTCCATTCATTAATTTCATTCAATACTAGGAAATTTTAATGCTAATACTGAAGTGAATAGTTTTGTGGCGGTCATTCTCAGAAAATGGGTGCGAAAATGACCTAATACTGATTAATTCGGTGTGCGCGAATTAAATTTTATCGTCGTATGTACATTAAAGTAATAAAGTTATTGTGTGATTCACGGAACGCGATATACTAATTTGATTATTATTTAGTTAGTAGTAATTAATTACTAGTATTAGTAATTAGTTAGTAGAATTAGGTCATTAATAAATATGTTGGAGGTACCTATATATTCTACGTTGATCAGATTAACAAGATCAGAGTAGTTGAAGACTAAGCTTAGTAAGGGGTAATAGTCTTCTATGCTCCAGTAAATGGACTGTTAATCATAATAGTGTTTTATTTAGGTCAAGAGAAAATCGTTGGTTTCCATCTGAGCATTGAGGGTGATTAGTCGGAATATCATACTCACGTAGCTGTAAATAAAACTTTCTGACATCAGCCTCAAGACAGAGTACTTCGGACAAATTTCCATGAAACATGGGGGGAATTTTGAAAAGAAAATGGTGATCACTGATTTAGTGGATGTAAAAATATACTAGGGGCTCAGCTGAGTGCGTGGGTCTGCCTCTATATCCTAACCACCATTGATTTCACCTCTGTATCATGTACTCTGCGAATAGCCGAACCCTCAGACATGAGGAGCACGTCTGGAGAAGGGAGGTGGAATGGTGGATGTTGAAGGCGACAGAAACGCATGTCTGCAAAAACCCAAGTCTGAATCTCGGACGAAACAGAACCCTACGAAGGCAGACGGGAAGTAAGGTGGTAAATCAGTCAGTGTGCATCTTCTTCGCTTAATGTATCAGTTATACAAATAAACGATATCAAATAGAACGTAACCTTTAATTGCACCTATATTCCATCTTTTGGGATGTAAACGAGATATAACTTCTTCATGTTTCATTCAAAGTATTTTTAAAAGTATAATTTAATTGACATCATCGTCTAATTTAATAAAACGAATGATTTCATAGATAAGTAACGTCGCGACAGTCTTTTAATACGATAACACGTAAAAATATTTTAACCTAATTATTGCAACAGACGATCGCGATTATCCACTAAGGTATTACGTGTTTAGCGGTCAATTAGGAGAAGACGAATTTTGTGCAAATATTGCTGTCAACTGTCAAATTTCGTATTACATACAGGTTTACAACTATTATCGAGATCGCGAATTCTCGATGGTACTGCCTCTGCAGAGTGATCTGTGAAACCTTGCAATTTTTTTTCTAACTATTAAAAATATTTTTTTATGATTGAAGGATTAATGCTGGCCCGGAGGCCTTTCCAATTTCACCAGGACAGGTGGGTGAGCAAGGGCTCAGCCAGGAGGGGTGGGATTTGAAAAGAGCTCTTCTTCCCTCTCGGCGCCGTGCCGCCGCCGCCGCCGAGCTGGGGGCCGGAGGAGGGCGTTTGTCCAGCTCCTGCCCCTACGAGGAGGCAGTATCCTCCCGATGATGGTCACGGGGCGACCTAAGGGGGTTGAGACTGCACCGCACGCTACCGTCATTCTAGCGCGCTGGCACCAGGAGGACGGGACGGCGCGTCGGCGGCTGCGGACTGCGTCGCTGTCGTCGCCGAACATACTATGGAAGAGCAACTCGGTCGGCGGTGTATCGCGTTCCGGCCCGGCAGGCTGGTTCTGGCCCAGCGGGGTATCCCGGAACACCAGCGGCACCGCCCGGGAGGCCTGGTAGGGCCACCGTACCGCGGAGACCGACGTCGTTGGTCGTCGACTATCGCCTCGACGACCCGTCGGTCGGGCGACCTCGGGGTGGCGCCGCATGTCTGGTTGTAGTGTTGACCGCGGGAACCCCCCTACTCTGACCGGGTTTTGACCCCGGACGGAGATCGGACGTCGGGTGTAAGAGTGCAGGGGAGTCGTTTAGTGGGTGGGCCCTAAAATTTCTTGAGCCCGCGGTCTGCTCTGAACACCTGCAGATCGTTGAGTCTCACATACCCCGCGCGCCCCCTAGGCGCGGGGACCTCGTAGGAGGTTAGGCCGCCGGCCTGAAACAAAAAAAAAATGGTTAGGTTGCACGTCGACCTCTTTGTCAAGTTAGACGAGTACGGTTACCGGGGTCCCTAAGCCTGCTCCTAGTGTTAAAGCTGAAGGCGTCTAATGCAAAGGTTATTGGATCTGATGGATCCGTAAGGACTAAAGATATCTGTGGCACGCGATGGTACTTAAAGCGGTGATCTATATTTTCTTATGGTCAACATTTTATTGTTTATTTCCTTTGAGCTTTTATAAAACAGGAAGTAATTTGAATGAATTTGAAGAATTAGTTATTTTTCCAATTATAAGCATTTGTTTAAAGGGATTACGGTTTTTAATTTATTAATTTAATCAGTAAATCAGTTTAACGGCCGTCTGGTGTAGTGGTAAGTGACATGGTCACTACACAAGGGGGTCGCGGGTTCGCATCCCGCCAAGGGAAGATATTTGTATGATAAATATAAATGTATTTTCCAGGGTTATGGATGTATATTAAATATATGTATGTGTATAATAAAAATCTTGCATTTATATCCGTTATCTGGTACTTGTAACACAAGTTCTTTACGAACTTATCACGGGACCAGTTAACGTGGCGTGATTGTTAGTAAATATTTATTAATTATTATTATTATTATTAGTTTAATCAGTTGGCAATAATGCAAGGGTCTCATGATCACGAATAGATCGAAAATTGTAAGTAGGATGCTAGGAGCAGACAAATATGTGTATACTCTTCCTAGTTAGTTTTTGGGTGTTCCCAGTGGACCAGACCAGACTAGACTCGACTCAGTGTACAGTGACATCGAGTGTCTTCATGACGTTTTGAGAACGCATTGTTTTTTACATTCACTCGATAATTTGAAGCCATCACTCATGTTTTTTCAATATTCAGTTATCACAGACCGACTCACGGCTCACCTGATATTAAGCGGCTACCCGAGCCGATAGAAGAATAAGTACAATTTTTTTTTATTGCTTAGATGGTTGGACGAACTCACAGCCAACCTGGTGTTAAGTGGTTACTGGAGCTCATAGACATCTACAACGTAAATGCGCCACCCACCTCGAGACATAAGTTCTAAGGTCTTAGTACAGTTACAACGGCTGCCCCACCCTTCAAGCCGAAACGCATTACTGCTTCACGGCAGAAATAGGCAGGGTGGTGGTACCTACCCGCGCGGACTCACAAGAGGTCCTACCACCAGTTCTCAGTGGGTCGCGTTTCCGACCCGGTGGTAGATTCTGCGAAGCATTGCTCTTTGTTAGGGCCAGCGTTAGCAAGATTACGCTCGGTTACGCTGGCATAGCCCTCTAAGGCTACCAGTTTGGGTAGGATAAAAAAAAACAGGCAGGTACCAGATTTTGTTTACAAATACAGCCAAACTGAAAGGAATAAATAAATAAATACAATGGTCGTAATAAAAAAGTTGTTTAGTACCTAAAATATTTACATAATCACTGGTATATAGGGCTTATTGTAGGCTCACGAAGCCGTAATGGTTTGACGGGTGAGACAGGATGGGTGGTTAACAGTTAACCGATTATTAAGTACACTCATTATTATATATTGAATTAGGTATCCAAATTGATTAACGTCTATACATATATTGTAATGAAAAATAAAATTGTAAACATGTCTACGGAAGGCTTATTACATACAAGATATGCGTCATTTGTTTAAACAAAGACATCCGGAACTCGATTCTTTATTCTGATAATAATATCATTCAAATCTATTTTTAACATGTTCACTATAAACAGAATATTAATAGAGAGGTCATTGCTGTTTATGTTTCGCCACGAGGATACCTATTTTTGTCTGTGCCAAGTATGCGTTGGGTAATGTAGGGCAAGATGTTTGTGACACTAGAAGATACGTTTTTTTTTGTTTATTGACATTTACCTAGTGTTTTTTTTTTGTTTGCTAAGATCTAAAATATCAATAATTTAATAAATTCCTTTAGAACTCTTCATTCGCTTACGCAACGTGCTCCGATTTCGCCGTGACAATAGCCTTCTTATAAGACCTAGAAGCGGTATTAAATTTCCGTCTTTCCGGCTCCTCGTAGCACTGCATGCCGCGCATGCGGACTGCCTGAGGTGTGCAACATCCCTACTGGTTTTGTTATACCAAGGCTTGCTGCGACTCTCATCAGAAGACATTCCCGATCCTGCGGACAGAATGGAAAGCAGTCGACGCGGTCGTCCAAAACACCCCATTTCGAATGCTTCCGATCCACTAACGGTGCTTTTAGGTACCTCAAGTACCGGTCATTGTTCTCGTCGAACCCGTCGCTTGCGACGAAGGGCTCGACGAGTAAATTAACCTACAGACACAGCCCACTGAGTTTCTCGCCGGATCTTCTCAGTGGGTCGCTTTTCCGATCCGGTGGTAGATTCTGCGAAGCACGGCTCTTCAGGGCTATTATGAGCTTAAGTAGGAAAAAAAAAGTCAAAAGAAAAATTAAGAAAACTAATTAAGGGTAGAAAATTGTAAGAAAGAAACAATTTAAAATGATTGAAGAATGTATATTAAACAACTTCTACGGCAAACCAATAACATCGTGAAATACTCGCAAAATTTATTAACTTGCTTAATTAATACTGATCGGCCATATCGTAAGTCTACGTGCTTAGGTACTATCTTCCTGCCTATTTCTGCCGTAAAGTAGTCATACCTCTCAATTCTAAGTGTGGTACAAGGTACCGAGGTTACAGAGACCAAAGTCTTAGTTGATGGTTTGCTCGGTTCCAAAAGAATTGATCCATTTACTAATATTACCAATAGAACATACATATCATTCGTTAATTAGTTTCCGCTGATATAACTGATAGTTTCTTATTAGCACCTATGATGTACCTCTATTTCTCTTATGTGTATTTTTACCCAAAATTAATCTGGACAGAAAATGTTTTGTGTTCCAAAGTGTTTAGCAAAGCACAAATTATTGGTTTGCTTGGCTCCAAAAGAATTGATCTATTTACTTATATTACCAATAGAATATACATATCATTCGTTCATTAGTTTCTGATGATATAACTGACTGTTTCTAATTAGCACCTGTACTGTACCTCTATTTCTCTTATGTGTATTTTTACCCAAAATTAATCCGGAATGAAAATGTTTTGTGTTCCAAAGTGTTTAGCAAAGCACAAATTATTTCAGTGTTGAAGAAATATTCACGCTTTGTACATTTAACATTAACTGCAAGGTTATAAAACCCTAGACCTTACTCTTCGATTGAGCGACTGATTGAAATGGCAGACACAAATGAAGCAAGACGATGCACAAGAGTAAATTGATTGAAATTAAATTGACCCCACCTTCATCGAAACGGGAGTGCACCATTACATTGCTGTAGCAATAGGCAGAATTGTCCGCTTATGCGTCCTGATCTGAAATATCTGAATTATGTATGTTTGGTTTTTAACGTGTTCGTTTGTAATTTAAACCACTTTTACGATTTAACCTGACTCTTAAAATTGTTATTAACTATTTCTATAGTTTACTTTGACAGATCTTGCAAAGCGACTAACATTTTGAAAGGAATACCTTCTATTATTAATATGTATTCAATTGGAAGAATGAAACTTATCACAAAAAATTACTACATCCAGTATTTTTGTTTATTACGTAACTTGTGTTAATTTTATGCCTCGAGGGTGAAAGGAAATGGGGATACAGTGGAGGTGTCAGTACAAATAACGCGCTTCGTCAATCACTATACTAATTCTTAATTCGTGCTCAGTACAAATTTTCCATTGTGTCTCCTTTACAGAGCGTTTCCTTGTCTTAACTTATTGCACGTCCAAATATTTCGTCTAATTTGTATGACAGAATTGTCAGTGTTTAAATGTACATTACTTTGCTTCCGTAGCTCGTAAACAATGTTATGTTTATTCAATTAGCGGTGTTAACAACGAAGACACCGCTTAATTTAAATACGGAACATACTTCCGAATCCAAATAAGACTTATTTGTTTTATTATTCATTTATTTTATTTCTCTAGTAGTGGATGATTACGCTCACAGTCGACACGGTATACAGTTGTTACAGGAACCTATGGATATCAAAATGTTTCACCTTGAGATGTACGACCGTAATCTTAATTTTATTACAACGCATGGTCATAAAGCAGCTGCTCCACCTTCCAAACTGGAACACACGACTGCGTCGTCGCAAGAGTGGGCATGATGGTGGTGCGGCCCTAAAATACGCTCTGCAATATTCATTTATTTTATTTATCTAATGGATGATTAAGCTGACAGTCGACACGGTACACAGTTGTTACAGGAACCCATGGTTAACAAAATGTTTCACCTTGAGATGTGCGACCGTAGTCTTAATTTTATTACAACGCATGGTCATAAAGCAACTGTTCCACCATTCAAACAAGAACACACGACTGCGTCGTCGCAGGAGTGGGCATAATGGTGGTGTGGCCTTAGAATACGCTCTGCAACCAATAAAGTACAACACATTCCGAACAAGAGAGAAAAATAACATGAAATTCATTATTTATAATAGTGGAAATAAAGTACAGTCTCGCTTGGTCGTGGCCCAACGTTCTAAGATTGGCACAGCGGACCCTACATGATAATCCGTCCGGAAATTACTTCCTGCATTGTCGTACGTAGTCATATAGTATGTAACCGCTAGTAAAAAATGCATACTGGGTTGAAATGTATAATTATTATAATTTAAATAGTAAAGAAAATATATTTTAAAGATAATTTAATTAGTAAAAAAATCAAATATTTTCCTATTTCCTTACGATTATTCGCAGTCGTGAAATGTTTTCCGAATCAGATGTAAAATGCGCGTGTTTTTTTCGATATTAATTTTCAATCGTTAGCCGTGTGGTGATGACCCTGATTTCTTTATTACTACATGACTCGTCCAAAACTGTACAACATTGTTTTATTTATTATTTTATTTAGATTATTGGGATGAGCTCGTCGTCTGTAGTGCCTCAAGAACCTATTGATAGTTGTAATGTTTCAACAAGATCCCACTAAACGTTCAATTACTACCTGTTCATAGATTTAAGAAAAAAGGCATATTATAAAGTTAAGGATTATTTACTAGATGGCACTACGTGGGAATGAGGCGTTCGCTCCTGGCCTTTTCATTTTTCATTATTATTATTATTTTAAATTGTATTTTTTGACTTGTTTTTTCCTTTATTGTAAATATTTTTATTTTATAAAAAAAAAGATAATATTTGAGAAAAAAACAAAAAAAAAACCCGCTGAGTTTGTTTCGCCGGTTCTTCTCAGGACTGTGGCTTTTTTTGGAACCGGTGGTAGAGTTAACATTGTTATTTATATTTTGACATTCAACAAGTGTGTCATACTGACATCTAAGTTGAAATAAATGATTTTGAATTTGAATTTGAATTTAAAGAAATGTTATTTATTTTTTTGTGTTGCTGGAGGGTGAACGAGCCCTACCTGGTACAAATTTCAATTTAATCGTTTTATTATTGTACTATGCTAACTTGGCGGCACAAATTATAAGGATAATTGTGCCTCCAATGCGTCCTAACACGCAAATTAACTTATTAGTAAAAATAAATTGTTAAAAAACGTAACGTGACATTGGCATTGAATGCTACGGAGTTTGTAAACAGTGAATTTTGAAAAATTGCCATATTCGTTGTCACGAGATCAACGGACGCTGCGCGATCACAGCACGCGCTTGTAGACGCGACACTGTTTAATGCAATTAAGTTGTTTTTAATACGCTTTTATTAGCTTCAGACGTATGTATGTTTGTAACGGAAACTTTGAACACGATTTTGACCCCCTTCAAAACGTCGGATTAACTCGAAATTAGGTATACTTATTAAGGACCGATGACAATTCAATATTAAAAAAAATATTGAAAGAATTGAAAATCAACTAAAAATAGAAAATAAATTTTAATAAATTTGAATTAAAAATAGTGTAAGAAAAAATGATTTTATTGTAAAAAAACCGTGGGATGCATAGTATCAGTAGCTATAAATATTTTATTAACAGATATGAGTAGAAGGGTTATTTTGATAATACCCTGAAAAGCACCCCCGCGTTCTTACAATAAAATCATCTCGAGATGTTATGCCGGCTTCAACTAATATGTAGGCGAGCTCACGGGGCTTAACCTGGTGAATTTGTGTTGTGTGTGACACTAGCAAGAGTGGTGCTTCGCAGAATCTATCAACGGATGTTTTTCTATACTGCTACAACTTATTACTAGGTTTCGGGAGCACGATTTATTTTATACTTTATCTAAAACATGCCCTATGATTTCAGCACACTAAGTCGAAAATAGAAAAACAAGAAAAATAAAAACACCTACAAATAAAAATATAATAATAAATAAAAAACAGAAAACAATTCACAATGGCCACTTATATCAGGATTACGGCGGTATCAATCAGACCCAATCTATTAGTTGGAGATACTTGTATCTAGTATCTGCCAGTATCTACTTGTTTGATACTGATACGAGTCTGTTTGATAACTACATTTGCGTTATTACTACTAGGAGCATTATCTTCTAAACGAGCCCTATGATGTGTTGATAAAACTACATTTAACGTCACATATTTTTTTTGTCAACATAGATAATATTATTTCTCTTTCGATAAAACATTATACCTGAAATATAAACACGTGTAAATGAATACTAATATTTATGTTATTTTTTTACTACTATCGTTAATCTAATGCGTAGTTTTTTATCTAGTCACTAGCGACCCGCCCTCGCTTCGCTTCGGAAACATTAAAACACATACGAAACCAAAAAAAAAAAAAAAATTAAAAATGTAGCCTATGTTCATCAGGGACAATGTCGGCTTCTAATGGAAAAATAATTTTTCAAATCGGTCCAGTAGTTTCGGATCCTATTCGAAACAAACAAACAAACAAATCTTTCCTCTTTATAATATTAGTATAGATTAAAAGTGATCTTGGTCAGAATATTTTTTTTTTTATTTATTGCTAAGATGGGTGGACGAGCTCACAGCCAGCCTGTTGTTAAGTGGTTACTGAAGCTCATAGACATCTACAACGTAAATGCGCCACCCGCCCTGAGATATAAGTTTTAAGGTCTCAAGTATAGTTACAACGGCTGCCCCACCCTTCAAACCGGAACGCATCACTGTTTCACGGCAGAAATAGGCAGGGTGGTGGTACCTAGCCGCGCGGACTCACAAGAGGTCCTACCACCAGTAAACTCACAAGAGGTCCTACCACCAAGAAAAAAATGAATCGATAATCTGTTTTTTACTAATAACAGAAAGTACCAATCATTTTAGAACCTTAAAATTTAAATCTTCAAAAAGATAAACAGTAAAGTTTACTAATTATTATTACAGCTTAACAATTAATATACTGCTACAGGCTTATGCGCTATGGGCTGGACAAATATTAACCGAAGCTTCGACTCTTAATTTATGTTATAGTACTAGTTAATATTCATAATGCGTAGGTACCAATTTAAAATTACTAGAGGTCCCGCAGTAGTCGAAATTCGACTATAATTAATTAGGATTGTTTACATTTAATATTTCTATAATCACAAATTTCGCCAAGGCTACACTATAAAAAAATATTAATAAAGACAAACAATATTAAATAAGTAATCTATTCTCAATTTGACCACAGACGTCAAGAACAAAAGTTTGACAATAAAAACTAAAATGTGGTGTCGTGGGACACCAGGTAGGAACGAAGTTCCTTCGGCTAATGTAGAATCGACACAATTTGCAAAAAAAAAATCGTGCTCAATTTTATGTTGGTTTTCTTGATTTTTCTCTTAAATTTTGCTGATTAGTTTTTATTTAAGTACAGGAAAGTATTTAGGAAATTCAGTATTTTAGGAAATAATAAATTACGTAAAATAAAAATAAAATCGTAATTCAAATTATCAATTAAAATAACAAAATATGTCTCTTTATTTTTGTTTGACAACATAAAATTACATAGAAATAGAAATAATTACAAAATAGAGAGAGAAGAGATGAGAGAACGAAAAGAAAGAGGGAGAAAGAGAAAGGTATTATGCACTACTCGCTTGTGTATAAGACTGTCGCGCCTGCGCACGTCTCATTTAACGGTTTTATTCCACGCACTTTTTTCCACGGATTTTTTCCACGCACTTTTTCCACGGATTTTTTCTTACGGTTTTACTATCACATTTTTTTCAGTTCGGTCGCGCAGCAAAATCCCTATCCCCTCCAAGCCTGCCGTAAGGAACTTCGTTCCAATAGTAGGTATGTAGTATATGTAGGTGTGTGCGTCAAATACATGGTATGTAGTGTGTGTAATGTTTTCTTTATTGATTTAATGTATCTTTTATACATTATTTTAAAAAAATACTAGCATAGTGCACTCCTTCTCTATATTCTCTATAGGTGTAGAAAATTTCATACTCCTCCGTCCGCGCAATTTTCGTAAAAAGGGATACAAAGTTTTTGCTTCACGTATTAATTAATATATATACATATAGATTAAGTGAAAACAAACCAAAGAAAACAACTGAGGATCTTAATTAAACACGGTCATATCCTTAATTATCTATTCGATTGCTTAGTCGCAATCACTGATGGTAATCACACAACACCGAACCGATATAGAAAATTCCCTGCCTATCGTTTTATTATCGTCAGTGGAGTAAAGAAAGGAAGTCAACGCTCTGATAAATCGATTGCGGACATGAAACGCAAAATTAGTTTCGTTTCCTCCGATAAAATCCATTGTTCGACAAACGAGGCCGAAAGTGTAAACACAAACACTAACTAATTAACCACGAGACCTAGTTTCGCTTATTTTTCTGCGTCCCCGACATCCAGGCGCCATTGTTTGGGTCAATGGAAAATATACATTTTTTTTATTGCTTAGATGGGTGGACGAGCTCACAGCCCACCTGGTGGTAGTACCTCTTATGAGTCCGCACGAGTAGGTACCATCACCCCGCCTATTTATGCCGTAAAGCCGTAATGCGTTTCGGTTTTAAGGGTGGGGCAGTCGTTGTAACTATACTGAGACCTTAGAACTTATATCTCAAGGTCGGTGGCGCATTTACGTTGTAGATGTCTATGGGCTCCAGTAACTAACTCATCTAAGCAATAAAAAAATTTATCTCGGCGAAACATTGCTGTTAGCAAGCTAGTGCTTGCTTGCTTGCTTACTAGTGTTAGCAAGTCTTTTCGAAGGTTGAGCTCCGTGAGCTTACCTGGAATAGCCCGTTAGACTACCTGCGATTAGGTAGAAAAAAAAAACTGAAAAAAACAACCATCGTTCTTTTCATACTTAGAAATAAAAATTACTTCGCAGGAATAGACTTTTTCAAATTTACAATGTCAGTAAGAATGTCGTAACGATCCATTGAAAACAGATTTACAACTTAGACAAACCATTTTCTTTGGAATTAGGTGGAAACACAGCCATAACCTGATTTCGATGAGTTGATAGTCCCGTAACTGGGTTATTTGTTTAACGGGCACAGAAATAAATGCGATTGACGTAAGTACAGACATAATTCGGTTTGAATTTATCGAAAACGAACGTGCTGTTTTTAAGTGATTGCAATTCGCAGAACCAAGTTGAAGCAACGATTACTTCCAAATTGTTATTAGATGTTGTATTGAATGCAATTTTTAAATTCTGTGTTTGTATGTGTGTGTGTGTATGTTCTAAGACGATAAGTACTAATCATTAATATGACTGCTGGAAAGATTAGTAAATAAATAAGATAAACAGCCTCATGAGCCTTCTTGGGGCAAGACACTGCGCAATAATACAGGGCAGTCGTTTAGTGGGTCCCTTAAAGTGCCTGCGATCTGCGCTAGCCTACAGAATTTTTCACCAGATCTTCTCAGTTTGTCGCGATTCCGATCCAATGGTAGATTCAGCGAAGCACTGCTCTTACTAGGGCCGATCTTAAGTTCTTTTAGGCCGAACCCTGTGAGCTGACCTACCAGTCGTGGTGAAGCCAAAACAGCCTCTCCAGACTACTAGCAGAGATGTAGGCAAAAAAAAAACCATTTGCGAAGTGTCTCAAAGTGGATGATGGTATTTGTATTGTCATGTGCTTATCAAGAATTAGCACCTGCCTGCGGGATTTGAACATCTATATAACCGCATTGCTATTTACAAGTGCACCGAGGGTCTTATACTTTACACTATGGCGATTTTAAATTAGAAAATTAAAATACTAAGTAAATCTTTCATCGTATGCATTATAATCTTTGAGGGTTAATCAGATAAATGTATAGTTTTATAAACTTTGAAAGTGACAATCTTTTGAGCTAACCAAATTGAATGGATACAGGAAATATCAGTGCCTTAAGAAAAGTATTTGGCGTCCAGGACTGAACTGACACTTTTGTCACCTATCTAATATTTAATATTTTAGCGGGGACGAACAAAAACCTACAAATGTTTACAAATCAGGTGGTAGGTATGTGTTTGCATTTCAAAATATTATATATTTGATACATTTGCCATTGTAGATAAACTTGCATGGAAAATAAGTATCACTTTGTAGCATTATCTGTGGTATGCACAACGTTATAGCCTAATGAGATTGTTTCAGCAGTCTTCTTTTCTCAGAAAAAATGAACTACGAAATCTACAGTTTCATCACATTATCCTTGGGCGATTGAGGGGTCGTTCCCCTCGTCCCAGCTATTTGCAAAATCTGGAACGTTCGATGACGCAATCCATTTAATCCACAAGACAGCGCACCAACCCATCTTCTGATGAAGGATTTAAATATCGTCTATACGAAGAAAACAAGCGTTCTTTTCTTGTGGGTTCGTGTTTACCTGATTTCAAGTTTTGTTAAGTTTCACATATTGAATTGCGAAATGCGGTTTTCGTTTAATGCATTAAAATGCTTTTTAAATGTAAATTAATTAAATTAATTTTAAATTCTGTAGCATTTCATTTAAAATGCTTTATAACATTCTTTGCTGTTTTGCAGATTTACAATTCTCCATTTTAAAATAAAAAAATATTTACACTATTTACTTATTTAATTTATTTACGAGGCTTGTGGAGAGTATTAAGCAGTAGGCAGCGGTTTGACTCTGCCCCTGGCATTGCTGAAGTCCATGGGCGACGGTAACCACTCACCATCAGGTGAGTATGCTCATCTGCCTACAAGAACAATAAAAAAATTACATAATAAGGTGAAAGATAATCGTTGCACGTCCGATGGGTCCAAGCTAGGTAGTATTTTCAGTGTTTCGGGTGCCGGAAACATCACAGACTATATAACCAATGCCAAATGCGAAATCTCTTTAACAAAAAAAATAACTGTAGTCAGGAATCGACATTACCCATTACATCACCCTTTGTAGTGTGAAAGTTGTACAAGTATAGAGTGCAGTCAGAGTCGCTAACTATACCAACGACGCTATCAAATAAAATACGATTTTTGACCCTTTAACTTTACAATTAATGATTAACTGATTTAAATAAACTTACATTTATTTAAAAAACCTCGGGTTTGTGCTTTGAATTTGAAACCAAAACTTATTAATTGGGTAAACGGTTTATCTGATGAAAGTTATCATACGTACTATCATAATAATCTACGTCGGCTATCGTCTGGAATATTCTAAATTTATAAACAGATCGATAAAATATGTCAACTTCGTAGGATACATTGACGTCAACTGTATTAGATTTTAAAATATCATTATGTGGCCTAAATACAATAAAAAATACCTTTGAACATAATGTTTATGAAAATGTTTTCAAAAATATAGACCCGCGCAGCCTAGAACATGGGTCAAGTTTCTTTTCATTACACAATAGTTACACACCTTAATATGGATTAAATAGTACTGACATAGGCTTGTCACAAATGAGACGTTCAGTTGCTCGTTACGCCTTATACATCGCCTAAAGAAAGCGAACCTGTTCCTTAGCCAGGACATAACTTATTACGATATTTTTTTCCAGAGTTGTTTTAAATTTTGGCTTTAACAGATTTGAAATAGACATTGAAAGTGCCTTAGCAGCGATCTCTGTTAACCCATAGGTGAATCGTAAAGGCGTGTGGGTTTGTGTCCCACACAGCAGCAGTGCTGAATGAATCTTTGGCAGTCCTCAGTAATGTAGATCTGTTTTATTTCTAGTCTTACTTTTTTGTATACTAATTCGTAAAATGCAACAAATTTTGCATGACGATGTACCTATGTACCTTTTAAAAGAAATAGCAAGCCCTACTTTTAATTCGATTTCAAAGCGTCTTTTAAAACCTAGATGAATAAAAAACACTTTAATTTTTGGCTTTATAATGAAATCTACTTAATAGTGCATCATTAGTGTAGGAAGTGTAGTTCTACTAGCGGTAGGACGTTTGAAGGGTGGGGCAGACGTTTTACTTTAAAACTGAGATTTAGAACTCATGTCTGAAGGCTCTGGTAACCAGGTAACACAAGATGCGTCGTGAGCTCGTCCACTCATTTAAGCAATACAAAGAAACAATCGCTACATTTAAAAACAATCGTGTTCAACCTCTTATTTCGACGCTAACGGTTGCATTCAAGTTGTGGTTGCGATGTCCAAATTAAAACAAATTGGCCTATTAACTAGTGCACCCATATAGAGGAATAAAAATGTATTTAAAAATTGTGGTTACTTTAAGAGATTGACAAAAAGTTAATCTAATATTGTTTTTATCGTAAATTGTCAAAATCATTGTCTTCAATTAAACAAAATACGGAAAACAAGCCACTCACGGAAATTGTCCAGGTGTCTGTGTAATTAAATTCTATTTGTCGATAGTTAACAATCAAACTGAATAATTAGTAATCCTGGCAAAGTCGCGTCACGACTTGCTTACAATTAATTTTTTTACGACTATAAATAAAACATTTGCATAGATTTATATGAAAGTTGTGCGTTCGTGACAACATGAAATATTTGAAACGTCGGAAATTGTAACAATAAAATGACCGATTAATAAAATCGTTCTACCATTACTACAGTTTGTTTAGTTACTGAAATCACTTCTGAATTTAGATTCATTTTATATATCTTTAATTTTCTATATATTTATATCATTTTATGTATTTTAATTTTAAAATAAAAAAGCATAATTTAACAACATTATGGCTCCAAGTCGTCTGATTTAAGCAAAATCAGAGCATGTTACATAACTTTAAATGTTAAAGATGGGTAGAATGACCCTTAGGAATCATAAACCTAGAACCATCCATCTGCTATTATTATTACCATTATATACATAGTATTACCCTTCAAACTGCAATATCTGACAACTTCACTTAAAAAAAGGAGAGGATAGTTGCACCTTATTGCGCTTCCAACATACAAAATGTAATATAGGTATTAAAAATGATAATAATAAGAAGTGTACAACAAATATACTATTTGTTACATAACTATGTAAAATTGTGACCTGGATAAACAATGAGTTTCCTACAATATAAAGAGGGCAAAGCAATTTAATGTTTTCTGAAAAGGATCGATACTTTCAAGGATTTCGTATTCTATCGACCTCTTTTGTAAAATAACAGGTCAAACTACAGGGTGATACTATTTCAAACGTTTCTTTTTTGTTTTTCATCACTCTAGATCTAGATCAAGGTAGTCCAAGTTAGAATTGGTTAGGGACCAAAAAAAATAAGACATTAACGGGGTGTGAAAGTAAATATAATCGATCTTCAAATCATTTTAAAAAAATCTACTGGATATTTTCATATATTTTCATTAAAAAAAGTTTTTGAACAGAGAATTTTCTTTCAAATCAATGTTATAAATCATATTTTTCTTTATTACAAGTGTTTTCTACGCACAAATACGAGAATATTTTTGGCATATTTTAGGAATATTATAGGCATATTTTAGGCAGCCTTGCTCTAGATTAGTCTAGATGAATGAACAAGCTGTCACGGGTTGTCTATTAAGTAAGCCTATAGATTATACTTTTGAAAACATTTGTGAATTTTAAATACTTTTCAGAACAGTCAGATAATATTTAATTTTCCATAATTTATTTAGACGCAACATAACATTAGGTAAATTTACTGTAAAAACAAGTTCTTGGTGCGCCTTAGTGATTTCCTCAGCCCATAAACAAAAGCATCAAACTCGTGAGCATAGGGTTGGGTTCACTATTATATAGAAATATGTATATTAGTAGTATGACCAAAAGTTTTTTTTATACTCCCTAACATCAATAGGCAAATTTATATTTTGTATCTGAGCAATAATAGATACACTAAAAAAATAACTCCGAAAAAAATTCTTCGTTTTTAACATTTTTTTTTATTTAGTATGCAATCAATGTTTTGATGAGCCTAAGTTATTCGATCTTCAGTGTTCATGTGTTACTCACGCGAACCAGACGCGACCAGTAATCATCACTTCCAATTAATCTTAGATGAAACTGGTAACCATTGAAAAAAGAATAATGTTTCCGCTAATGCTTTGTCATCGGAATTAGCGTACAAGATGACATCACGTTGCGAATAGCCTTTCGGTTTTTTTTTCGAGAATCGAATGATTGTTCTTGAAAGAATCGTTTTTCTTAGTAATGAGTTATTGTTAAATTGAAACCATCAGAAAAATTGCGAGTAATTGACAATGTTTCAGATTTTGAGCTCAATGCTTCAAGATTTCTAAAAGTTTTAATTTAAATTAATTGTATCTTGTGTAATCTATTTCAAAAGAGCTTGTTAATAGCCCAGAAAGGCGTATTCTTATATAGTCAATAAACTTGTGAATCTGACGAGACGGAATGTTTAAGCTTTAAATAAATTGGTAACTACAATTTTGTGTTAGGCATCGGCGCGACTGTACTCATAGCATTAACGGTATCTATTGGCAGTAGTGACAACTTTCCATCAGATGGATTGTATGCTCGTCTGCTTACCAAAGTAGTCCCTTCCAGCACTGATACGAAATTTAAATCGTAAATAACAAATCTTTTCTTTAGATAAATAAACATCATGAATAAAGTTAAGTTAAGTTTTTGTAGACGATCATATCTAGATTTAACCGCACTTTTGCCTCCATCCAATTTCTTCCCAAACAATATAGGCAGATGACGCAGCGAAAGCGCCTATCCGTGGCTATGCAATCATCTCCGTAAATCCAATCGTGTCTATTTAAATTGGAAGTTTGGAAGCTAGTGAGTTCGGCTTATAAGCAGTCAATCCAATAAGGTAGTATATCGCCAAGATTATTTATTTATTACGATAAAAAACTGGATGATTACCACGTAAAAAAAACGATTGCTAAAAATATGTAATCATAAACTGAAAGCTTAGGTGATAAATAAATAACAAAAGAAGTCTTTGGAAACAAACGGAACAATACGCACACCGCTAAAACGCCGAGCATCGATTAAAGCTCTCGTGAAATGAAAGTTATTGCGAAATTTTATGTGCCGTAAAAATAATAGAAACGTTAACGAGCCGTCAATCTCGCATTCGCACATCTGTCCATCGGATCAAGAAGGATAAATATTCCATTACGCGAACGAGCGTAGACAGATCGAAAATAAAACGTCACAAAGTGCTTATTCTTTCGGCGATCTTAGCAACAATACCGTGAGGCAACGCACGTAGCCGAAAGATATCATGACCAACGAAAATAACCATCCTTTTTACATACATATATATCTCATTAACGCCATCTCTACGTAATATCGACAGATTGGACTTACACGATGCTTCTGACAACCGAAAACCATATTCAACTTACAGTGGAACTGCTTACGTCCATTTCTCTATTTATCATCTTTTAATATATATTTATACTAATATATAAATCTACAGTGGTTTCTACGGATGTTCCGTTATAATTACTGAACCATGCATCCGATTGACTTGAAACTTGGTATCCATGTAGAAAATACATGTACCTAATGGATAGGCTAGTATTTATATGAGTGTTGGACTCCCTACACCAGTTGCGGGGGCGTTAATGATGAGAATCTTTGTGGGGGTGAGAAATAATAATGTTAATTTTAAATGCCCAGCGAAGCGGACGGGTACAGCTTGTTACGTATAAAGTAGTGCGGCGATGCCGAGAATGAAGTCTTAGGGTAGAAACAGTTCTTTATAAGTCAATTTTAATCATCATCATGATCATTCTCCTGCCTTTCTCCCACTCACCTGGAATCGGCACAACATTTTTTCGCTTTCCACTCCTCTATCATATACGATTTTTTCGCTTACTCCCGTCTTACACATATCGTCTTTCACGCAATCCATAAAATTTTTTTAGGTCTACCTTTTCCTCTTCTTCTAAGTCAATTTTAATGATTAATAAACTAATATACGATAATAAATGATTAATAAACTAATAAATTAATAAACGTCAACTTTATTAATACATTACAACAAAATAAGATTTTAATAATAAATTAAAATTAACTTCAAATACTTTACATTCGTATACTAAAATACGTTTAAAAGGATAAAATCGTTAATAAAGTCACATATCACACCACGACAGTGGTGGTAGGAAAACTGTAAGCCTGTACTGTTACCATTTGGGAATCAAGCTGTGACACAAATCAACTGAGTCTCTGACCTCATGTCTGAACGTTGCTCATAAGTTCAACCGTGAATCAGCAATAAAAAAAAAAACAAATATTTAAAGCTATTTAAACGCATTCACACATTCTTCATTCACAAAGAAACAGATAAATAATTCATATCAGACGGAAATAGTTGCAGCTGTGGATTAATTATTGTTCGTTAACGGCCGAGCTTGCTCTTCAACCCTCGTGCAATGCAAAAAATAAGACCGCTTCTTAACAGCTGGCAGAGAATGTCCGTTACTTATTGTCGCAGTGTACTTTTGTAATTTTTTCAGTTACCAAACCGTATTTTAAAGGTGAATCCACATTCCTTGAGGGAAACGTAGTGTTACCAGTGTGCTTAGTGCGAGTTTCTTAACGTTGTCGATAGCGTAAAAGTTAAAAAACTCGCACTAAGCACACTGGCCTTAAATGACAAGTTTTACAAAGACAAAATATCGTATCGTATAATGTTATGAGGATGATAATATAAAGGTTTTTTTATTTAGCATACTATAATAATGCGTCACAAATAATTGGTACATTAATAGCATAGATTTATTTATTTATTTATTTATTTAATTAGTCTACTTACAAATTAACAGTATAAACCAAAACATTTATATGTGTACTTAGACCATGTATCAGAAACTCCATATACTTATTCGTTTTTAAATAATCTAAGGTCGTAAAAATGGAGTAGAGGATAATCTTAATCCAATTAAATTGGAAGTCCGACCTCATGCGCCATTGTGAGCAGTTCATGTTGTTATGTATATGAGCTCCAGTGACTACTAGATACCAGACGAGTCGAATCAGGCGTAGCTGATGGTATCCACTCGTGCTGACTGACGATATGCCCTAGTAAATCGATTGGCGAGTGCAGTGCGCTGATATAGTACGCAGATAGTTCTGCTACCTATTTTCTGGTATAATCTTGATTCTTTTACGTCATACACGGCCAAACAATGGGTCGTGTTAATCTCAGCCCGCACCAACAGCCAATCTATGGATGTATTTCTTATTAATATCGATCCAGAATAATGTAGTCTAGTAAGCGAAGTGTGTCTGCCCTGTCATATTCATGTCTATAAATAATATTATTAAATTGAAAAGCTCACCGTAATAAATCGCTCACGTCGATCTACGTCTCTCCATCACGATCCCGGCGATAGATCAAAGATTTATTTTTATAATATTCGCTAACTGTTTAATATAACTTTTTTCGTGACGTACGTATACATATTTGCATAATGTATGTGCTTATTTAGTATGATTATTTGGTTTACTTAGTGATTCGTTGCAATTAGCTTAGCAACTAGATACCAACGGCTGGGCTATTGCGATGTATGCAGAACGGGAGTATTGGTTTTGTCTATATCTATACTTAATATTATAAAGAGGAAAGATTTGTTTGTTTGTTTGTTTCGAATAGGCTCCGAAACTACTGGACCGATTTGAAAAATTCTTTTTCCATTAGAAGCCGACATTGTCCCTGATGAACATAGGCTACTTTTTTGAAATTTTTTTTTATATTTTTTTTTTGGTTTCATGTGTGTTTTAATGTTTCCGAAGCGAAGCGAGGGCGGGTCGCTAGTTATGAATAATTAATTATCTCAAAACGAATTTAATAATTATTTTCTGTTAAAATTACAAACATATTAAAATCATTGTTGCATATAATTTCGCCCTTGGCCAGCGTCACGCATTCATCTGAAAATGCTTTAACGAAGAACTGCTGTCCTTCAAAACAAACCTTAAGAATGTTTAAACCATTATGAATACTTTGTTCAATTCCTTTGAAATATCTATAAAGTTAAACACCCATTTGTTGCGATGAGAAATTAAATCTAATATATAAAATTCTCGTGTCACAGTTTTCGTTGCCATACTCCTCCGAAACGGCTTGACCGATTTTGATGAAATTTTTTGTGCTTATCCGGTATCTATGAGAATCGGCCAACATCTATTTTTCATCCCCCTAAATGTTAGGGGTAGTCCAGCCCTACATTTATTTTTTTATTTTTTAGACAAAATTTTTAATTTCTATTTTTTTATGATACAACATACAAAAATACATACAATCCTCAATTTTCACCCTTCTACGATCAACCCTTATTTTTTAATAGCCATTTTAGTAATTTAATCATTTTTCCTCTCCGGTCGAAAACTGATCAATCGTCATTTAATTAGTTATCCCCGCCAGATGTCTACAGGTGTCACTTCTGACCCAGTAAACAGCACGGAGTAGGGATGTTACCTCTACAGTTTTCGGCTATTATTAGTGTTTATGCTTCAAGCGTAGTAGTTAAACATTTTTAGTTCATCGCCTTGCATGTCAGATGGAAAATCTACAAAAAAAATCCCTAAAGATTTCACTAACGATACAATCACAAATGTCGACGGATATCCAACATATCGTCGAAGGAATCCAGATAATGGCGGACAATCATTTATTAAAAACATCAGCAACACAGACATTGATATTGTAAATCGTTAGGTCGTGCCATATTCACCCCTGCTGAGCAAAACATACAATGCTCATATTAATGTTGAGTTCTGCAGTTCTGTGAAAAGCATCAAATACATTTGCAATTATGTCCATAAAGGCAGTGACATGGCGGTGCTTAGAGTGGAAAATATGAATGTACCATGGCACACAAACATTCGCTTGAGGCGTTAAACAGGACATTGAAAGATATTAAAAACAACGACAAACTATTTGGTGGCACTCGGTTAGTCCTTTCAGGTGACTTTAGACAAACACTTCCCGTCATCCCACGTTCAACATACGCTGGTGAAATCAACGCCTGCTTAAAATCATCGACATTGTGGCGTAATGTTGAAATAGTACAGCTGAAAGTAAATATGCGCGTTCAAATGCTTCAAGATCCATCCGCTGAAACATTCTCAAAACAACTCTTAGATATCGGCGATGGAAAAGTCACTATAGCTGAAACTGGATACATAAAATTAGCGAATGATTTCTGCACTATCATTGATTCGCAAAATTCTCTCATTGAACAAATATTTCTCGATGTACACACGAATTACATAAATCTCGAGTGGCTTGCAGAAAGAGCAATGTTAGCTGCAAAAAATGTGGATGTTGACATTTTAAATCTGAAGATACAACAGTTATTGCCAGGGGACTTGGTATCATATAAATCTATTGATACAGTTTGCGATGACACTGAAGCTGTAAATTTTCCAACAGAGTTTTTGAACTCACTGGATTTGCCAGGCATGCCACCACATAACTTACAATTGAAGGTTGGATCTCCAATTATTTTGCTTCGTAATTTGAACCCGCCACGGCTATGCAACGGTACGCGATTAGTCATTAAAAATTAATGAAAAAAGTTATCGAAGGCACCATTTTAAATGGCAAGTTTCGAGGTGAAAATATATTGATAGCACGAATACCTATTATACCCACAGATGTGTCAATTCAATTTAAGCGTATTCAATTTCCGATTAGATTGCCATTTGCAATGACTATTAATAAATCCCAAGGCCAAACAATGTCTGTTTGTGGCTTAGATTTGAGCACACCATGTTTTTCACACGGACAATTATACGTTGTATGCTCTCGAGTGGGTAAACCATCAAGTTTGTTTGTATTAGCTAAAGACGGGCTAACAAAAAATATTGTTCACGCTGCAGCATTAAGAGATTAATATTATGTAATGAATTATTTATATATATATATATATAATTATTACTTTTAATAAATTAAAACAATTAATGTTCGGTGTTTTGTTATTTTTAAACAACATTCCCTCATCGTTCACAGCGCTCCAGGCCTTTTTCACTCATATTCCACATCCTTATACACTTCCAACAAGTTAGTAATTTTTTTTCTACACTAGAAATTCTCTAGAAATCTTATATATGGCAAGACAACGTTTGCCGGGTGAGCTAGTCAACTATATATTTGATACGAGATCAAAGTTCCGATATTGCAATAAAACGGCTATTCGGTCCTTAAAGCCTGGAGCACATCAGTGCTTTGCGATAGACCGAGACACGATGATGTTACGTACCCGGCGACTCACAGGATTGCCTATTACTAGTAACCAAGATAAATGGCTGCCACGGACAGCTGATGGTGCCAGTAGTTCCCCTTGAACTCCATTACAAGATCTCTTACATAAGATAACCTTAAAAGTTAATGTAGCTGTAGACTGCTTTTTTGGTGTGACTTAAACATGTCTGTCTCAAAGACATAAAAAAAACTCCGAGGCGCACACCTAATCTTAATATTATATTTTTTTCCCTACCTATGCTGATAGCCTTGAGAGGTTACTATAGCTTCACCCTAACGTGTAGGTGAACTCACGGGGCTCAAACCGGAAGGGTTATGTTTGATAGCCGTACAAAGTATTATCATATAAGAGCTCTTAACACAATTTAACGATTTGATGCATGCAACGATACTCGTATAAGTAGATAATTAAACTCCTTCCTGGCTGAGCCTTTGCTCGCCCACCTGTTCTGGTGAAACTGGAAAGGCCTCCGGGCCACCAGTAAATATTCAATCATAAAAAAAAAAAAAAAATTAAACTCCGCACGGTGAGCACTTAATATATCGTATATTTACGCTAACTATAGTCGAAGCGACCATCAAAATACACTTTAGTGTGAGTCACGTGTCACCAGCGAGACAGTTGTTTATTTGAAAAGTCGGAAACGTGGGATTGAAAAAGCTTTTCATGCTACCGGAATTCTGTAGAAAAGTGGTGAATTTTCTGGTGAAATTAGAACTCGTTTTCCGTTCGTGATCTAAAAGGCTCGCTATGGGTAAGATCAAAGGCGGGATGGATGTAACAACCCTGCCCCGGCGTCTCAATAGTCCTGATTCGGCTCCGGCCCGATCCGGGGTAAGGCGCCGGGTGTGAGCGTGAGTTTTTAGTGAGGTTCAACTTCCACATAAGCTACCTGCCGCGCGGGTAGGGATCCGGCGATTTTCACCTATGGAAAAAAAAAGGGTAAGATCGACGATGGTGCGATGCCCTATGGAGGTGGCCATCTTCGTATCACTCGTCCGCACGGGAAGCAGAAAAGGGGTTCTGGATACTACTGAACTCGTGGGCTTGGCGATACCTCTGGTGTATCAGCACAGGGCCTGACTTTGTCTTATGCGGTTTTTTTTTGACGAGAGGGGTGAATGAGTACACGTTCCACCTGATGTTAAGTGTTTACCGGACTTTATAAACATAACAATGTGGATGCCGACATCCAACTTGAGATCACACAATAGTGTTCAAAATTTTTGTTCAGTTCAAATTTTAATTTCATAGTAAAATGGAATTTGATAATTAAAATTACTAGAAGTACGTCACAATAGAAAATTACTATTCGTTGCGGCGACAACAATTATGATGTCGTCTACAGTTTTAAATGGAAAAATGATGGAAGCCCTCCAAAAAATATTACACAAAAATGTAAAACAAAAGTGCAATCGCCGAATTCCGGGTTCAACAAGATATGCGTCAACTGTTGAGTCGCCGAATTCCGGGTGTGAATAGTCTGGAGTTTGGACTCATAACAGATATTCTACTATTATGTTTTATTCTTTCTAACACATTTAAAACTGTACCTAATGAATGGACCTTCTCTCTCGCACACAAACTTCATGTTAGATGTAGAGAAAATCAGTTTTTTGGATCTGGATCTCGGTTTTTTCGGACTGTTGATTTCACCGAATTCCGGGTGCAGCAGTTGGCGTCAAAGTCGTCATTTTGAATGTTACTGTCCAAAGGTTATCTTAAAATCAATTCTAGGCTCGATCTTTTCAATAGACCCATCTAGCGGCAGACTGCGGAACTGGTTATCTGTTAGGTACATACACTAGTTAATGGTGTTACAAGTTGAGTACTCAGAAGCACAGCGACTAGGTGACGTCTCACTTGTGTGCGTAAAATGTGTCTCATACGTAACTTTAATGAATTAATAGCCGTTGAGAATACATAATACTTCAGAAACCCGTTAGACTAGTGTTTTTATGTCCTCCTTCCGAAACCGCCAATCAACTGAATATGTGCAATTGGTTTTGACACGTGGCGAGAATCGTTTAATAATCCCTTTTAATTATTTAACTTTCATACAGAATACCTTTTGATTATGAAATTATTGTGGCAATAAAACAAAATTTTACAACATGTTGAGTGTGTAAAATGTACAGATTTCATAGATAGGAAAAAATGTTTTACCATCAAAGGGTCTAGCCTATGGGCCTATGCCAGCTACGTCCGAACAGGTAGGTGAGCCCACGGGCTCAACTTGAGAGAATTTGCTAATATTAGTCAATCAACAGCAGTGCTTCGCTGAATCTACCGCTGGATCAGAATCGCGAACCACAAAGAAGATCCGGCGACAAACTCAGTGGGCAAATCAATCGTAATTCCTAACAGCCTTCGAAATTGAGAAGCTATGTTCGGAGTAATAGCGGTAAGAGCGAGGTATCTGTTACCGATGTATTTGGTTGTAATTTCGTTCTATATCTAAATTATAATTTGCGTAATTACTGTGATAATTATAATCATTAATTACCTTTTGTGAGTCCGCACGTGTAGGTACCACCACCCTGCCCATTTCTGCCGTGAAGCAGTAATGCGTTTCGGTATGAAGGGTGGGGCAGCCGTTTATATACTGAGACCTTAGAACTTATATCTCAAGGTGGGTGGCGTATTTACGTCATAGATGTCTATGGGCTCCAGTAACCACTTAACACCAGGTGGGCTGTGAGCTCGTCTACCCAACTAAGCAATAACAGAAAAACTTCGAATTTTCAAATGCATTTAATCCAATCAATCCAACAATAACAAAAATATTCTATGATAACATTGAAAATGGGAAAGGAAATGAGCAGACACTGTCACAGTAGCCAATAACAACAATTTACACACGTCATTCAATCGTTTCCTTATTCCATCATTGAACAAATTTACATTTACCTGACTATTACCCTCACATTCGACAAAAATTTCACAATCCCTACCATACACTGGATTAACTGACTGTAGAATAAAACTGTATAAATAATTGGTTTCCTATTTATTTTTACTAAACGAAATGAGCTCAAGGATCGACCAGATAGAATGTCGGCAGAACATAACAATCAATTTGTGTTATCATAACATTAGAACGAAGCGATCCGCGCACTAAATATTTATACAACTGCAGTGCGTAAGTAAGTTCGTAGTTTTACGCAGAAACTAGTTGGAATTAAAGAACTTTTAGATCTTGCCTCAATACTAGTGCACAGAGGCGGCGTAAGGTATTGGCGATGTGTTCCTCGGCCTATGGCCTCCCGGCCGAGGGGGCTCGCGCTGGACCCCTAGGTATACACATTACCGCTAGATAGTATAAAACAACGTCGCTTTCTCTGTCCCTATATCCCTGTGTATGCTTAAATCTTTAAAGCTACGCAACGGATTTTAAGCGGTTTTTTTTATAGATAGAGTGATTGAAGAGGCAGGTTTATATGTATAATAACATCCATTAAATAGTGGCGAAATCAATAATAAATTACAGTTTCCGAAGCGAAGCGAGGGCGGGTCGCTAGTAATATAATATTACTTAAAAGCCATGAACATGGCGAAAAGTAAAATACAAGTAAATAAAATGAACGTCAAATTTTGCTGATGAAAAATGGTGGTGACGAATTGTGGCGATGATGAAAAATTATCATAATCGCTATACGTTACTTAATTAGAAAAGGCTACATTATCGCGGATGATTGCAACAAACAAAGTTAAAATGAACAATTAATAGAGTAATAGGTCTTAAAAGTTAGCCGATGCGTGTTGCGAAAAGAGAAAAGGATCTCGCTAAATACACTATGCCCACATCAAACGGAAGCCTTGGCCCCGGAAGCCCCCACCACTGGTAGTGAAATTTGTCAAGTTTTTTTTTTCATAGCTTAGATGTTGCTTGCATGCTTAGGGTGGACGAGCTCACAGCCCGCCTGGTGCTGGGTGGTTACTGGAGCCCATAGACATCTACGACGTAAATGCGCCACCCACCTTGAGATATGAGTTCTAAGGTCTCAAGTATAGTTACAACGGCTACCCTTCAAACCGAAACGCATTACTGCTTCACGGTAAAAATAGGCAGGATGGTGGTACCTACCCGCGCGGACTCACAAGAGGTCCTACCACCAGTAAAGGTACTACCACCAGTAAATCATTACTCCTCCTCCATAGAATATAAACCTATGTATACGATTACTGTCAAAGCAGGCTGCTCACTTAATAACTCACTTCCCAACGGCGATGAGCGACATGACGCTCATCGTGGTAGGAATTACTTTGATCAAGTTACTCTTTTTTAATATCTAAATTATTGAACAAGTCCACGGCCCACCTGATGTTATGTGGCTATCTGAGCTCATAGCCAACACAACGCGAATGCCGCCACCTACCTTGATTCCTGAGGCCGGAGTCTCAATTGTACCGGCTTTTCGACCCATCAAACCGGAAATGACTAGCTCTCGACAGAAATAGGTAAAATGATGGTACTTACCCGTGTAGGCCTATTTTATCTACGCAACGACCGTCTGGTGTAGTGGTAAGTGACATGGTCACTACACAAGGGGCTCGTGGGTTCGAATCCCGCCAAGGGAAGATATTTGTATGATAAATTTAATATAAAATGTTTTTTCCAGGGTTATGGATGCATATTAAATATATGTATGTGTATAATAAAAATCTTACATTTATTTCCGTTGTCTGGTACCTGTAACACAAGTTCTTTACGTACTTAGAACGGACCAGTTAACGTGGCGTGATTGTTAGTAAATAGCTATTTATTTATTAAAAAAAAGTAAAAAGTAAAAAAAGCAATGTAACATAACTATTGACACATAGGTCACTAACTAACCAGAAAGAAGCCTTCGCTTTAAGTTGCAAGTTCGCATATCAAAGGAATCTCTTTTTTTTTCTACTGAAGCTGAGAGTTTTGAGAGGCTATTTCAGCGTAACCTTAACTAGTAGGTGAGCTCACGGGGCTCAAACCTGACGACGTTGCTAGCATGAACCCTAGCAAGAGCCGTGCTTCGCAGAATCTATCACCGGATCGGAAACGCGACCCCCTGAGAAGATCCGGCGAGAAACTCAGTGGGCTGTGTCTGTGGGTTAAAGAGAATCTCAAGAAGTCTACTACATATTTCGTTTCATGAAGAGGGACTGTGAAAATATTATAACAGGATACGGGGCTTCAACGTGATGCCGATGAATACGCAAAAGAGTTCAAAAAAAGCTACGTGCGTAATTACTCGGTGGGTAACGTAAATATTTACAAAACACACGATCGACTTTCGTATATTCGTTAAAATTATGCTGATGGCTTTCCTGTGCTTAAATTGACGAATCTTTTTAGTCTTGAGTATTTTATGTGCGTTTTCAGTACAATATATATTATTTATGGTTTACTAGATTTTTCGCGGGGCGTAGAACCGCGTGATTTCGCCCGCGTTGGCATAAATAATCTTAACATTGTTTTTTGAAGAGTGTAATAATAAGAGTATGACATCATCATAGTTTCTAAAATCGTTTTTCATAAAAACGAAACAACCCCGTTTCGCTTCAATAAAATGTCACTTATAAAATGTCATTATCTTTGGAAGACCTTTTAAAGAAGTTCTTCTTCTTCTTCTTCTTATCAGCCCATGGACGTCCACTGCTGGACATAGGCCTCCCCCAAACCTCGCCACAAAGACCGGTCCTGCACTGCTTGCATCCAGCGGATCCCTGCGAACCTCAATAGATCGTCGGCCCATCTTGTGGGAGGCCTACCCACGCTACGTCTTCCAGTACGCGGTCGCTACTCAAGAACTTTCTGGCCCCAACGGCCATCCGTTCTGCGAGCAATGTGTCCTGCCCAGAAAGACGTTAAAGAAGTTAGTTCTCTGTAATCATATTCCTTTGAAAAAGCGGCGCGACATGATAACCCTCTTAATGTAGCCGCCTCTAATGACATAATCGACCCAGACGACGGGACAACCTCTTCCTGATCCATTCTCGGTGCCTTTAGGCTCTCCAAGCACCGGTCGTCATTCTCGCAAGAGTTCGACGTGCGATCAAGCTCATAGACATGACCCGCTGAGTTTTTCGCCGGATCTTCTCAATGGGTCGCGATTCCGATTCTGTAGTAGATTCAGCGAAGCACTACTGTTGCTAGGGCTAGTGTCAGCAGTTTCTCTCAGGTCCAGCCCGTGAGCTCATCTACCCTTCTGAGCATAGCTGGAACAGCCCTTTAATAGCTTAAGAAATAATCATAAATCACATATATTGGTATATTTGAGTAAGACCGTTTTCAAAGTCAAAGCAATAGCGCTTACCAAAAGACAGTCTATCTTATGCTATCCTGCGTTACTAAATATTGCCAATCTCACCTGTCAGAATGAACTTTTACATGAAGTCCCGTGTAGCTTCAAAAAGATGAATAAGTTCAAGTTATCGTCGTCCCAATCATCTAAATTATTTCATTATTAAAATCATAGCTTTAGTTTGATGACTCGTGTTGAATTATAATACTTTACTCATATATATGTGAAAATATCCATATATTAATACGTGAAGCAAAAACTTTGTATCTCTTTTTACGAAAATTGCGCGGACGGAGGAGTATGAAACACTGCACACTTAAAGAGAATATAGAGAAGAAGTACACAATGCTAATATTTTTTTTAAGTAATGTATAAAAGATACATTAAATCAATAAAGAAAACATTACACACACTACATTTGACGCACACAGGCATGCATACTATTTATTGTCAAACTTTTGTTCTTGACGTCTGTTGTCAAATTGAGAATAGATTAAATATTGTTTGTCTTTGTTAATATTCTTTATAGTGTAGTCTGGGCGAAATTTGTGATTATAGAAGTATAAAATCCAATCACAATAGTATACAAACTTACAATTCCAATTAGTTATAGTCGAATATCGACTACTGCGGGACCTCTAGTAATTATTAATTTGCTTAAGATAATAAACACAGACATCTGTACGACTTTACTTTGCATGACTTGACACGTGTCTCGTTGATTTGCTTGGCTTGTTCATTGTTGTTTGGTTTAAGCAAGAGGTTGCCAGGTTTTATAAAGAATAATAATTAAATTATGAACAGTCAATCTTATTATTTGGTTTCACGAAAATAACGTCGTCCAAAATAACTCATTAGCATCGGGTTCATGAACTCCTTAATTTGGCGTCAATTTGAGAATTTGCATAAGATTTTTTTGCATTAATTATAATGCTTGCTACTTTGTATATCTTGTATTTATTATTAGATTGTGTTTTAAATCTTAACCCATTTTGTGCAATAACGTAATTTACAACATATTTTAAATAAAGTTTTTTTTATTGACCTTTTAGGTGGGCGTTCAGACAGCCCACCTTATGGTGAGTGGTTACTGTCGCAAAACTGCATTAGCAATTGACGTCATCAATTGCAGGGGCAGACCCAAGCATGCCTTTTTTTGGAACCTCTGGGTCTGCGGAGGGACTTCGGTTCCCTCTGTATTTTGTACCGTATGTTCTATGGGGAGTGCTCTGAGGAATTGTTCGAGATGATACCGGCATCTCGTTTTTACAATCGCACCGCCCGCCACCGGAGTAGAGTTCATCCGTACTACCTGGAACCACTGCGATCATCCACAGTGCGTTTCCAGAGGTCTTTTTTGCCACGTACCATCCGGCTATGGAATGAGCTCCCCTCTACGGTGTTTCCCGAGCGCTATGACATGTCCTTCTTCAAGCGAGGCTTGTGGAGAGTATTAAGCGGTAGGCAGCGGCTTGGCTCTGCCCCTGGCATTGCTGAAGTCCATGGGCAACGGTAACCACTCACCATCAGGTGGGCCGTATGCTTGTCTGCCTACAAGGTCAATAAAAGAAAATAAAAAAATGCCTTTGTTTTACCCCTTTTTGATTACCGCAAAATATGCATAACAAGTTGGTCATTAGTTTTGTTATTTTGCATTAAGCTCCCTTTTAGATTACTTTTGCAAATATTTTCTCTTTATCAAACCATAATCAAAACTTCGAATGTAATTTAGCTATTTCATGCAAGTACTAGACGCCGTCTATGGCAGACTCATGACTTACGATATTAAGTTTGCAAAGTGAGCCACATAGAAGTGACAAATACTGAAGACACAGTTAAGGTATAGTACCACACACTGATGGTAGGACCTCTTGTGAGTCCGCACGGGTAGGTACCACCACCCTGCCTATTTCTGCCGTGAAGCAGTAATGCGTTTTGGTTTGAAGGCTGGAGCAGCCGTTGTAACTATAGAACTTAGAACTCATATCTCAAGTGGCGGAATGTACATTTTAGACGTCTATGGGCTCCGGTAACCACCTAACAGCAGTTGGGCTGTGAGCTCGTCCAAACATTTATGCATAAAAAAATGTTGCCAACTATTTGATTTTTTTTTTTTAACAATTAATTTTCGTTCTTATGTTATAAACAGGCATTAATCTAGCAATACTGAACAGGCTGTCGGGTGCACGTGGCGACCTTGTATTTCCATTGTTTCGGCTAAACGCGTGCTTTCCGTCGCGTGTACCTTATTTGTGAGTACGCAATGCTTATGTTGAATTCGTACCGAGAAAGGAAGAGTCAATAACATTTGAAACTTTGTTTATTTATTTACTGAAGTGGTTTCGTGTGTGTATTTTTAATACTTTCCATATTACTTGCGTGCGATTTAAACATAAAGACGGGCTCATCATTATTTATAGCGTCATCGTTGTCCTTGCCCTGGCTGGTTTTTTCTAGACTTTTAAGCTAAGTCCTTATTTGCGTTAGAGTTCATAATAAAATCTCAATTACCTAGTATATTTATAGGTGAAAAAAAACTTTAAATAAAGAAGTGCCATATCATTAACAACATCGATCGTAGATTAGCAATGTATAAACTTTGAACATATCCGTATACTAATCCTTATATATTTCAACAGCAACTTATATTAATGACATTTTGAATATAAAAACATCTACACTTATAGAAATTCTAATATATTTTAAATTAACTCTTGCGATCCATAATATATCTTTTTTAATCACAATTTTTAGACATTTTCTATTTTATTTGATACTAAGATTATATTAGGTTTTTAAAGGTCATCGACATTATTTAATTAATAGAATTACAGTTTTATCTCGTACATGTTTAAGTTTCTAATTTAAATTTACTCAACAAAGTCGTTGGCACGTGTCTCCATTATAAGAATAATACTTAAAAAAAATAAAAAAATACGCTTTTATACAAAACCCAACTGACAAGAAAAACAGAAAATAAATTTTAAGACATTTGATTTAAAAATAGTGTAAGAAAAAAGATGTGTGGCGTCGTGGGACACCGGATAGGAACGAAGTTCCTTATTATAAAAATATTAATTTTAAGTTCTATTCGAGGTATAAAGAAAATAATTATTCGGTTATACATTTTTTATTGTGATTTTTTTATTGATAAAAAAAAGAAAACTACTTTACAAAGTTATCAACTTTATTTTATTCACAATGATTTATAAAAAATATATAATAAAAATATGTAATTTTTTGTACGTTATTACAAAGTTAAGCCGTATACTGTGTGCATTACTAATAAAAATCTTACGTTACGGACGTTTCTTCCCGGTTACCCTAACAGCCTACCCCTGCATCGTCCCATAAGGAACTTCGTTCCAAAAACAATTTTATTGTAAAAAAGCGTGGGGTGCTTTTCAGGATTTTATCAAAATAACCTTTCTTTCATAAAATATTTATAACTACTGATACCATGCACCTCACGCTTTTTTTACAATAAAATCATTTTTCTTACACTATTTTTAAATCAAATTTATTAAAATTTATTTTCTATTTTTGTTTGGATTTTCTATAAAAGCGTATTTTTAAGTTTTTTTAAACTATTATTTATTTTTCATCTTTAGCTGAATTTCAATTTTATCATATTTATTTTTTAATATTGAATAATCATCAGTCCTTAATAAGTATGCCAAATGCTACTAATACCAAATAAAAATAAACATAAGCATGAAGCGAAATATAAATGCAAAATACTACATACATACTTAAACCAAAATCTAAAACATGAACTTACTGGTAGATGTAAATAATTGGTAGTAAGTTTAGAGTACTTTAGATATCAGATAGCGGCGCTAGAGAGTAATTATATTCTTTGCATCACGGACATGACAGCTGTCGATGCTACTGACGCATATTATTACGAACAACTACGTAGTTTCGTGGTAAGAATAACATTCCATTTCATAAATAACAAAATCAATAATCGGTTAGGATTAACTGATATGCTTTTTCGCGATAACACCATCAATTGTTCTTACCTCTTACACTTTCTTGTTTCGCGATAAGAAGTTTGGTTTTATTTTCGTTTTCAACGACTTCTATATTCTGTAGTAGGATGCCCTGAGTTTAAATTGCAAGAGATGACGATAAGAAAACAACAATTTATTGAAGTGAAAACTTCTTTAGAATCGTTGTGATTTCAAACCGGATGCAACGGAAAAAACGACAGGTAAGAGACACAAATACAAAAATGTGTAGGATGAAGCCAGCAAAGAATGAGACAGAAATATACATACTATTTAATACAGCGCCATCTGTGAGATTTTTTAATACTAACGTGTGTATGAAAGCTCTTGTAGTGAATTTTAATTTAGGATTATACGTGAAATTAAAATATCAATTCACAGAGGGCGCTACCTTACAATTATTTACTAATGACAAAATTTTACATATACTTAAGACGTTTAGGATAATTGTATTTTAATTTTGGAAGGTTTCACTTCTACCACGTGTGAATTGCACACATTTTGTTTTTTTTTTATACATTTTTATTTAGGTATGTGGACGGCTCACGGCCCACCTGTTGTTAAGTGGTTACCGGAGCCCATAGACATCTACAACGTAAATGCCGTCACCGCCACAGACCTTGAGACATGAGTTGTAAGGTCTCACTTTTAACAGTATAACGACTGCCCCACCCTTCAAACCGAAACGCATTACTGCATCACGGCAGAAATAGGCAGGGTACCTACCCGTGTGGCCTCACAAGACCTCCTACCACCTGTAATTACGCAAACTATAATTTTGCGGGTTTGATTTTAATTACACGATGTTATTCGTTCCCCGTGGAAGTCAATCGTGAACATTTCTTAAGTACGTATTTCATTCGAAAAATTGTACCTGCCGGCGGGATTCGAACGTCGATGCATCGCTACATACGAATGCACCGGACGTCTTACCCTTTAGGCTACATACATAACGTAAAACGATGTTTTGTTAATTTAGTTTTGCTTCTTCAGATTAAAACATCTGATAATAACGGCTTAATAAGCGTCTAGCATCTGTGAATGTTCACATTTGTGGGAAAATAAAACTAAAATCGCTTTGCCTTCCGTGGCTCTCAGTAAATTCCCATAAATTTACTGGAACATTATTTTGTATCATTTCAGTTCACCTCGTTTCATTCCCTTCGGTTTATATCGTCCCGATAGTTTTTTTATTGTCTTTGTAGACAGAAAAGCATACGGCCCACCTGATGGTGAGTGGTTACTGTCGCCCATGGACGTCAGCAATTCTAGGAGCCGAGCTAAGACGCTCCCTATCGTTAGGTACAAGTAAGGATTATTAAAGTAAAATTTCCTTATTCGCGCTTTCTTCATTTGCGTTTAAAAAATGCGACCCAATTCCTATATTTGCGGCTAAAGATTTCTTTATTCGCAGATCTAATCAGTACATCGGTACACATATTGTACATTGATAAAAAGCGCATGTAAGCGCGCTTTTCCACATTCATAGATTTCATTTTTCTAGCTATTCTAGTAACCTCGAGGGGCTTTGCTAGATTCACAGAACGAGGAATCACAGTTTCTGTATTCGCGGCATATGCACGGGACTTATACCCTGCGAATAAAGAGCTTTTACTGTAAAAATTTTAAAATAAATGAGCTTCATTTTTCACACCTCCATTTTTCACATTTTTTCAAAATAGGTATTTATGTAATATAAAAGATTTTTAAAATCTCGACACTGGCAACAATGATCTTACTATCACATGAAAAAATAAAAGGATGTAGGTACGCCTGAAAAGAAATTGTTAAGTACAAAAATGTTTCCTTCAAATTAACCAATAATAAGGATATTCAAAGTTCTCACAAATATCCTTAATGTTTTGTTTTATGTTTTCTTTTTAGGGATCCTCTAGATTTGTCCACAAATGTATTATGTATTAAATATAATACTCATGACTTAAAAATTCTTATCCTTAATCATAGTTTAAATAAAGCGCATTATAAATGATTGCACTTTCGAGAAATTATAATAAACTTTTAAATCTTCTCGGAAATGACTAAGCTTGATATTTGTGAAAGATACAACAATAGCTGTAAGTCATTGATCAAATACTGATAAATAATTGTTATCATCTTATCAAAGATAAGTGTGGCGCCAGATTATGTATAAGTTAAAATTTTATGACTTTTATTGTGAACGCAAAACCATACAAAAAAGTGCACGCGGCATGTAGCAACCGCTATTGAAAGCCAAGTTTGCGCCACTTTGAGAAGGCGGCACGACATGAGAACCCTCTTGTCGTGGCTGCTGGGAATTACATACCCGATCCTGTAGACCGAATGGTAAATAGTCGACGTCGCCAAAACACGTCATTACGGATCCTCCCGATCCATTAACGGTGCTTTTAGGTAATACAACCACCGGTCACCGTCCTCGTCGAACCCGTTGCTTGCGACGAAGGACTCGACGAGCGAATTAACCCATAAACAAAGCCCACTGAGTTTCTCGCCGGATCTTCTCAGTGGGTCGCGTTCCAATCCGGTGGTAGATTCTGCGAAGCACTGCTCTTGTTAGGGCCAGCCTTAACAACACTTCGGTTTGAGCCCCGTGAGCTCACCTACATGTTAGGACGAAGCTGAAATAGCCTCTCAAGGCTATCAGCATAGGTAGGAAAAAAAAAGGGAAGTGAAATTTTTGCTGCGCGTATTGTAATGCGTACAATTAAAAATCAACTCATACGCGGTATCAACGGGTTCGAAGGAACGGAGGGGGACAGGGGCGTTCGCCAGCTGCCTTCACGTATTACATTGCGGAGTCTCGAAATATGGATTTTGATGGCTTGATTAGATCAATCTTTAGCATAGTTTGCCGCTTTTGTTACATCTGCAATGTATTCGAACTTTTTTATACAAAATGTTTTTTTTTTAAATAGTTAATGTTTGTAAACGTCAGACGTTACTTATTTGTTTGCTCCATAGTCAAGTCAATCGCCTATTTTATTAGATTACCGATGAATTCCTTTGAATAATCTGATTAATTCACCAGGTTTTGAGTTTACCGGTGGTAGGACCTCTTGCGTTTCGGTTTGAAGGGTGGGGCAGCCGTTGTAACTATACTTGAGACCTTAGAACTTACATCTCTAGGTGGGTGGCGCATCTACGTTGTAGATGTCTATGGGTTCGAGTAACCACTTAACACCAGGTGGGCTGTGAGCTCGTCCACCCATCTAAGCAATAAAAAAAAGAGTTTTCAAGTATTAAAGTTTTCGGGTTTGAAAGGTAGCACAATCGCCTTTATGGTCCATTATTTGATACCCCGACCCCATGTCTGAATAGCGTTCAAGTGTATATAGGCTTCGATCACCATTTATAACAAGTAAACAGTTAGTTCCCAAGGACGCTATGTCTCTTTTATGTTTCTGTCAGTAATAAAACAAGTCATTCTAAACAACAATAAAAAAAAAAGAAAACCTATTCGTTATCATTCAGTTCCTAGTAAAATGTATACACGTGGAAACGAATTGAACATTATCTATACTTAATTTTCAGGAAAGCTGCCCTTTTCATACTATATGATGTCTATTCCGAGAAAAATAAGGCGTGGGCGGTGTCATGGTACGCCGAGGATGATATTAAATGATGATAACAATGAAACTGGTGTAATAGCTTTACGAACTGGAAAATTCGATCGTAAAACGTTAGGTTTTAGGGTTACGTACTCAAATGGAAAAATGAGATCTGAACCTTTATAAATTAAATTATTTTCACGGCTCAATGAAGATGTAGCGTGTCCAAGGATGTTTGCGTTCTTGTATGCCTATGTGAACTTTGCCTATGAATTTATCTGTTCGTTCCTACTACGTGTATTGCCTCAGAAAACTGCGTCACTTCACGAAAAACTTCAAGGATGAAGGAAAAAAATATTAAAATAATAAATAAATGTAGTTTACACACGCTAAAAATAAATAACTCTTTATTTAGCAAATTGAACTAACAATTAATTTCCCCTTTTTAACGATCCTGTTGATACTAGTCAGAATATTAGAGGGAAATCATAAAATATTTTATTATCATCGGTCCTTAATTTAATGTTGAAGTCTGTGAAAATAACGTTAAAAGATTTCGTTACATACGTATAGGATGGGTAAGAACGGAACGTATGAAAAGAGTGCGGAACGGAGCGTTGAGATGTGAGTAAGAGAAAACGGAAAGAAAGGGAAAAGAGAATGACATACAGAACGACAGAGAAAAGAAAGATGGCGAAGACGGTTAAAATTATGATCAAGGCGTAATAATAATTAATTTTTAATTATTATTAATTATTAATAGTAATTATTTTTTAATTATTATTATTAATAATTAATTTTTAATTATTATTATTACAGAAGCTTTTGGAACAGTGGAATTTTTATTTTATGCGCTGCGATCCTTATTCTATATTTTTTTCTTTTTTATTGTTTAGATGGATGGACGAGCTCACAGCCTACCTGGTATTAAGTGATTACTGGAGCTCATAGACATATACAATGCAAATGCGCCACCCATCTTGAGATATAAGTTCGAAGGTATCCAGTACACTTACAACGGCTGCCCCACCCTTCAAACCGAAACGCATTACTGCTTCACGGCAGAAATAGGTAGGGTGGCAAATAGGCAGACACACAAATAATCATATGTATGCATATTTGCATGTTGCTCTGTATGCATGCCAAGCAAATTTAACGGTAAGCAGCGGCTTGGCTTTGCTCCTGGCATTGCTGAAGTCCATGGGCGACGATAACCACTTACCATCAGGTGGGCCGTATGCTTGTCTGGCAACAAAGGCAATAAAAATAAATAAAAACGTGTTAAAATAATCCCGCCTGTTTTACCCGCGAAGCAGTCATTGTATAAGTAAATCGTTATACAATACTATATTTTTTTAGAGATGAGTTTATGAGGGATTAGAGATGATGATTGTGATTTACTTTTCATTTGTCAAGTTGTGTGGCTGTGTTTACGTTTATTTTTAACTTACATAAAGCATCTCAGCCTGTCCACTGTCCACTGCTGAACATAGGCCTCTCCAAGTGATCTCCAGTGCGGCCGGTCCGTTGGCACCTGCATCCAACGTGACCCAGCGGTTCTTACCAGGTCGTCGGTCCATCTCGTAGGTGGCCGTCCTACAATCAAATCAAAGTCAATCAAAGTAATCAAAGTCAATTCAAAGAAGAATTTAAATATAAATAATATAGATGTACCAGTAATGATCAAAAGTGCAGTATGTGTCTCGAACTGCTCTGGGGTAGACCGGTGATATATAAAATAAAAGAGTGGACTGTATTATTTGGTAAGTTTATAAAAAGAGTAAAACAAGATAAAAACAAGTAAGTGTCGCGGGCGGCGTTGCTGCACGAAGTGACGAAGCCGGTGTTAATCCGCTACCCCGCGCGGCTGTCCTCCTCCCGGCGCCCGCGCCGCGCGATCGTCGATGTTCGTGCATCGACAGTATGCAACTACCCTATTAGGATAATTTCTTGTGAAGGATGGAAGGAAGGATCAGAAACATACACGCGAACATAACCATTTAGAACGAATATGAAATTTCACAACGATACCACACAAAAAACACCTGATCTCCAGTATAGTATTTGTTTCACTATGCCTTATTTTCGTAATCAATAAATTACTCATTCTTGTTTCACAATTAATTTGATATCATTTTACTGTTTCACGATAAATTCAGATTGTATTTAGTATTATTTATTAAGGTTGCATCATTGCTATTTTTGTCAGTTACTCAATATTGTTACGAGCTCGGACTCAGGATTAATGAAAACTATTCACAGTAATACTAATTAAAATTCAATTAATTTATTAGGACAATTAAGATAGATCTCACTATTATAGTCCATTCAATTAAATAGATTGTTTTCATAATGAAATCAGTTCATCAGTGTGCTTAGTGCGAGTTTTTTAACGTTCTCGATAGCGTAAAAGTAACTCAAATTTGTATGCAGTTGGAACAGCGTCTCTAGCGGAAAACTTAGACAAACGTTCCAACTGCATACAAATTTGAGTTACTTTTACGCTATCGAGAACGTTAAAAAACTCGCACTAAGCACACAGTTCGCTTTGAATAAAACCTGTTTTATTTTTTCTAAGTAGGAAGGAGTATTTTTGTCCTGAAGGCGGTTGTAACTTCACCAGGACAGTAAGCCGAGCACGCGCTCAACCATGAGGGGTGGGAATTGCTAATAGCTTCCCGAGCTTTTCCGAAGGAGACTTATCAGTTTAAGGGCAGCTGCGTCACGAAAACATCTACCAAATCGTAAACGCGACCCGTTGAGGAAATCCGATGAGAAACTCAGCGGATAGATGTTATAGGTTAGGTTTCACGTCGAGCTCCTTAACGAGTTCGACGAGTTAGCAGGGTCGATATGCCTGCTCCAATTGTTAAAGCTGTAGGCGTCTATTAAGAGTATAGGTTTTTTTTATGATTAAAAGATTACTGTTGGCCCGGAGGCCTTTCCAGTTTCACCAGGACAGGTGGGCGAGCAAAGGCTCAACCAGGAGGAGGAGTGACAACTGCCCGAGCGCCTCCGAAGGAGATCTAACAACTCAAGAGCAGCTGCTTCGCGAATGAATCTAGGTACTACCGGATCGGAATTGCGACCCGCTGAGAAGGTCCGGCGAGCAAAGATTATTGGTTGCGACTCTCTTCATGTCTTTTATGCCAAGCTTGTATAGTCGTTACGAAAAAAATTTGTAACTGGTTTAATATCCTGACAAGTATTAATACGATAAAATAGGATGAAATTAATTGTTAGTTCGGTTGGCTATTTAAACGTTTTTTTTATAGATTTAATTATATAAACGTTTCGCTACTCATCTTGAGACATGAGCTTTATTTTCTCTTAATATCCTAATTCTTAACCATTTAAGTATGTCGAATATTACTGTTTGACTAGCAATCTGTATGTTTCTGCCACGAAGCAATTATCCGTTTTCGTTTAATTTGTAGGAAAGGCATATTATGTAACAGATTCTTTTGTCTATGGGTGGGCACCGACATTCACACTACGGGGTCTACAAGCCCATCACTTGTACCATGAAAAAAGGCCATCTTTGTTCCTATTTTGGGGGAAAAAACTTAAAGTATTTTTGAAATGATTAAGAAAACTAATAAATCACGTTTCAAATTTATTTCACATAGTTTAATTACACATAATTCACATTTAAAACAGAAATGTGTATCACAGATCGTTACAAGTAACTAGCTTGATTCCATCGCTAAACAGACCTATAAAAATGGACGATGCTTAAAAACCATCCAGATATCTAGAGCTGGGCAATGTTTTAACGATATATACTCGTATATAACAACAGCCTTCAAAAAAAAAAGCAGCACTATTATGAACGTTTAAATTTCCCGAAAAAAAACAACCGAAAAGAAATGACAACAAGAAATAACAAACCGACTCATGTGAATCTTTGGTAAAAAAATCAAGATAAAAGTATCTAGTGGTCGAAATTATCTATCTTCACGTCGCAACACGATAACAAATTATCATTTTGACGTCACAATAATAATATTAAGATTGTTTATCAGTTTGCGTTAAAAAAATAAAATTAAAACAAACTAACGGGTGAAATGTACATACAATGTTTTCGTTTTCCTTTTCTTATCAATAATAGCACTTACAAAATCGCATACAGTACAAAGCGACCTCAAAGAAAGATAAAAGGTACATAACTACATCATTTTTAATTGACATAACTAGAAAATCAGACATCAATTGCGAATACTTAAAATTAAAAATAAGTTCTTTGCCTATCATGGATTACAACAACAGTGAATGATACATAATATATTATGGATGTTTATTGTGTGGATAAATTTTCACTTTTTTTTGGATAATATGAAGTTACTTTAGTTTCATTAAAAAACGTTACTAATTTACTACATTTGAATGGCGAAGGCGGCGCAAAATAGATAGATATCAAGCAATTTATTCTGTTACCTTACAAAAATGATTTATTCTAAACTATTTAAATCCCTAAAATCTGTTATAACATTTTTAAACAGCATAAAACACAATAATTCTATTTTAATAAATACAATAATCATGACTATAGTAAATATTGAATCTGACATACATTAAATCTTTAATTATACCTTACATACAAACGCACATTATAAGGACTTATATCTTTGTAATTAATAATAACCACTAGGCCACGATGTATTATCAATTGCATTCGACGCATTCTCATCATATCATTAGGAAAATCCCATTGGAACTTGACACATCGCTGACTGCCAACGACGCACATCGACTAGACGCATCCGAAGGTTACCACGAAAAAACCCAAATGAAGGTACTATTAATTATTTGCACTTTATCACAATCCCTTGTTTTCACAAGAAAATGAAACGGTGATTCGCCATAAAATACTCGACGAATTCCATAAACAATTTAGCTTCAATTCTCGTCATATTCAGGTAAAGCGGGCAGTGTCAGACACTGTTTTCTGTTCTTACGTCTCCTCCTGGTTTTGTTTGGTTTCTTCAAGTCTCCGCTGTTGTATTCCTTGTCCTCCGGGAGCGGTGGAAGACAACGCTTCGGTCGGCGCGGCAGCACGCATTCCGTTACGAAGTAGTTAATTTCTTTGCACCGGAGCATGTCGACGTCGGGATATTCCGACAAGAAGCAAGGGAACGATAATTTCACTAACATTTTTAACACGAGCGCACGCTATGACGCCACGCAACTAACTGGATTTGTATTCGCTCAACAATTCAACGTCCGACGCCGCACACTGATAGACCCAATTATATTTAGAGCGCAACAAAAACAAACGAACAAGCGATAGGGCAATGTAAATAGGCATGTCGTGCCAAATTGTTTTTCTATTAAGTTCAACGTGTAGTTTTATTGAGTTGTTACGTGATTTTATGGCCGTGTACACGGAAGGAACGGTGCATTTTTAATTTGAACGTTCCAGATGCTTACGTACTTTTTTTCCTTGAAGCGCCCGCGTAACACTAGCCCACACTAGCCGTTTGAATAAATTAATGTCGACAGTTGTTTTGTAGACAGTGAAAACCAATAGCTAATAAAACGGACATTAAATGTGATAATTTAATGAATTATTACATAGAATGTAAAGCAGATAAATTTTGAAGATCTTGAGACATCACAAGGCATCTTAATTATTAAGTCCTAAAAATGTCTGTAACATTAAGCGACAAAATCATAGCACGAAAATAACAAAAATTAGTAGTTATTTATTATAACTAGCGGTGGTAGAAGTAAAAAACACACAAGTCCCTACCTCCCCAACTAAGGCAAGGAAACCTTAACATAAATGTTAGCATTTATATTGTCATGTTTAGGCATTGATTTTTCTGCAATCATCTTTGCCATTTCCCACCAAAAACTGTCAAACCTTGTTATCAAAAGCCTCTGCGAGAATGGATGTCAACCGTGGTCTCTGTAGGATCCTGTGACCACCTGGAGGCTGTGAGTGCACTAAGAATTGATCCATTAATCTAGTCTAGTCAGAAAATATATGTAATACACCACACATTATGTAATAGACATTTTCCGCAATAGTTAAATAATAGCTTAACAAGATTACTGGCATTTACTGTCAAGGTTGCTACAACAAAGACAGGGCTTTATTATAATTACCCAGTCACTATATTGGAATGCCATTACATAATACTCGTATAACCTGGATTTCTACTGTAAGAGGCAGCGCTTACATTATAATGTCTTCTTCTTCTTCTTGCCCTTAGATATCCCACTATGTGGGTTGGTGCATCATGTCCTCTTTTTCCATTGAGACGTATAATAATAGGTCAGTGACACCCTACTCTCGCATATCCTCTTTCATACAATCCGTCCTAGTCTTTTTAAGACGCCCTCCCTTCGTTGTGTACGTTGTAATTTCTATGGACTCCAAAGAAAAACGTAATAAACAGAATAACAATTGTTCTTAAGGTTGGAACAGGAATTATTTCTGTTTCTGTTAAAATCATCTTCTGTTACAATCGTTACATTTCAATCAGTCAGTCAGTAAGTACTTCGTGAACACGTAATCCAAAGGAAAATGAGCTGATCGAAACACGAGACCATTACACGTCAACTGATTTTTCTTAAAATGCGTACAGTATGCTTAGTGCGAGTTTTTTTACGTTCTCGATAGCGTAAAAGTTAGTTCTTATTTGTATGGAGTTTGGATCGTTTGCCTACCTCACGTCATTACGGATCCTCCTGATCCATTAACAGTGCTTTTAGGCACCACAAGCACCGGTCACCGTCCTCTTCGAAGCCGTCGCTTACGACGAAGGGCTCGACGAGCGAACTAACCCATAGACACAGCCCACTGAGTTTCTCGCCGGATCTTCTCAGTGGGTCGCGTTTCCGATCCGGTGGTACATTCTGCGAAGCACTGCTCTTGCTAGGGTCAGTGTTAGCAAACTCTCCGGTTTGAGCCCCGTGAGCTCACCTACAAACGTTAGGGCGAAGCTGAAATAGCCTCTCAAGGCTATCAGCATAGGTAGGTAAGAAAAAAAAATTGCCTACGTTTGCCGCTAGGGGCGCAGTTCCAACTGCATACAAAATTGGGCTAACTTTTACGCTATCGAGAACGTTAAAAAACTCGCACTAAGCACACAGTTAACACGTCATTATTAAAACAGTTAATTTCCAAACGTTCAGTGTGATTAGTGCGAGCTTTTTAACGTTCTCGATAGCGTAAAAGTTAACTCAAATCTGTATGGAGTTGGAACGTTTGCCTACGTTTGCTGCTAGGGGCGCTGTTCCAACTGCATACAAATTTTTGTTCATTTTTACGCTATCGAGAATGTTAAAAAACTCACAAGCTAAGCACACTAAACACAACCGTTACACTCTGTAGGTACTTATGTATAGATAATTATGAAACGACGTATATACATATCGCGCAGAGACATCGCTAGTCGCGTAATACAGAGTATTATAATAATAATATTATGTGTGTAGTTTTATCATTTCGCTATCTTAATAAAATTATCTAAGGCAATCCGATTCGTCAGGAAAAATCACAAAGTTCTAATAATTGACACGCCGCTGTTTCGTGTTAAATAAAACATCTCAATACGTATCCTATTACGTACTAATCATTCATTCAAGATAATTTATTTTACTTTATATTTAACAGATGGGTGAAACTCGCTCACGGCCCATCTAGTGTTAAATGATTACCGCGCCCCATAGATAACACTAATTGAATGTTGCTAATCACCTTCGCTCTCCTGCTAGATGGAGCGACGACCTGCGCAAGGCAGCTGGCAGTAACTGGATGCGTAGAACCGAAGATCGGGTTCAGTGGCGAGCTTTGGGGGAGGCCTATGTTTAGCAGCGGACTGTTGCAGGCTGATGATAACTCACCTTGAGACGTGAGGTCTAAGTCTTAATTTTATAATTTAAAGGTTGTGCCGCACTTCAACCAACAACACATAATTGGTTCGCGACAGGAACTGACCGTGTGGTGGTTCCTACCAGAGAGAGCTCACGAGATACCCTACCATCAATAATTGTATATTTTTTCCGGTTTTGATTTTTATTAAATACACGACGTTATACCTTTTTTTTATGTGTGAGAGATTACTGGTGGCTCGGAGGCGTTTCCAATTTTACTAGGGCAGATGGGCGAGCATGGGCTCATCCAGGAGGGGTGGGATTTGCTAACAGCTACCCCAGTGCCTCCAAAGGATACCTAACAACTCAAAACTAGCTGGTTCGCGAATGAATCTACCACCGGATCGGAATCGCGACCCACTGAGAAGATCCGTCGAGAAACTCAGCGGGCTGATGTTTAGGTTAGGTTGCACGTCGAACTCTTGGCCGAGTTTAACGAGTACGGTTACCGGAATTTCTACTCCTAGTGTTAGAACTAAAGGTGTCTAATGCAAGAGTTATTGGATCTGATGGATCCGTAAGGACATGAACGTTCTCTTTCCATCGTGGAAGTCATACGTAGACATTATACCTACTCGTATAAGTGTGAATACATACGTACGTATGTTACAAAAATTGTTATCTTCCTCTGGGCATTTAACAACAGTATAGTCGTATTGCTCGATATGAGTTAATCGGGCGTCTTATTCTTAAGGCCACAATGACACTCGATCTCGGGAACTGCATATATAGGGGTAACTGTTATATACTATGAATATGAACTGTACCTTCACCGGGGTGTGGAAAGAAGAAAACGTTATCAGCATTCATGGGTCTGATAAAACAAAAGACCGCGTCTTAGGCAGTAGGCTACCATCCGATTATGTTTTATTGCCTTGCCTCTTCATGTCCCAAGATAAATTGTACGGGCATCTGCTCTGCAAGTGTCACGGAGATTTGTCTTCTCCGAGGGCATCCTTTTATCTTCAACCAGCTTGGATTCCATTCTAAACACTCATGCACACAATAAGCGCACGCTTCACGGAGCACATACCATTAGGGCTTAGCGTTTAGAATGAGGTAGGCATTTAGTTTTTATAGCCACCCACCTTGAGATATAGGTTCTAAGTTCTCAGTATAGTTACAACGGCTGCCCCACCCTTCAAACCGAAACGCATTACTGCTTCACGGCAGAAATAGGCAGGGCGGTGGTACCTACCCGCACGGACTTACAAGAGGTCCTACCACCAGTAAAAGTAGTTATAACAATGTTGCATGATTAAATTCACTCAAGATGAAAATGTCTTTAATAGCCTCTAGATAATAAGGAGCCTCTAGGATCTTAATAACGAGTTTTTAGTTAAAATACGTTTAGATTTAGTCTTATAATGGAAACGTTAAAAAAGCGATTGATTTATGTAGATTATGTAAATCGTTACCAGTTTTCCATCGATGGACGTCGCCAACGATCTACCTCGTGTGTGCTTAGTGCGAGGGTTTTAACTGCTCGATCGCGTAGAAATTAAATCAAATTTGTATGGAGTTGGAACAGCTTCCCTTCGTACGCCGCCTCTAGCGAAGAAGAACTGAAGACAGAGCCGAGTTGGACCATCTGAATTAAAACAATAGTACACAATTATATAATTGGGCTGTGAGGTCGTCCACCCATCTAAGCAATAAAAAAAACCACAGTCTCGATCAGCGTGTTTGTCCCGCACTAGTGAATCTGAATACTCTGTTTCCAAAGCCGCAGACATAAGTCATACACAATACGTAGCCTTAGTTTATACATGTACAGATAGGCTCAAACAATGAAACCTGGTAACATGACAATTAGCATTATTATCATCTACTAATTTCGCAATGTCAAGCCACACCTATCTCGGAATAATATTAAAAGGTACCCTAGCTTCATATGCTAGATAGCTTTTATCGAATCCATGAATGCTCACTTGCACTCCGCCCATAGTCAAAACAGCCCTTCGTTGTGAATGAGTTTATATGACCATTGCATGTATTTATAATGTATTTTGGTGTGACTTAAATAACATTTAATTTTTTAATAAATTAATTTAAAAATTTGTTCAGTGCGCTTTGAAGAAACTAACTGCATTCTAGCAGTTATTATCTTTATGTATTTACCATTAGCGTAGGTATTGCTCTAATGTAAATTGTGTGTGACGATAGCAACAATAATCATCAAGGGCGTTATTTGCAAGTAAAAAAAAAGAAGACAATGTAACGTTTTTTCATAACAACAACGCGATCCGATTACCCCCTTTATCGTGTATCGTTGTGTTGGCATTTTATCTTCCAAACCAGCTTCTTTCTTCTTCTTCTTTTTTTTTTAAATCTGACATTTGTTTTCTTAATGTTTATTTATGGCCAATAGTTACATTCTCTTTTATCTTAGTTTAATTTAAAAGATTTCTACATACAGAGTATATAAAAGCTTCTATTATTCCGTTATATGAAAAATGCTGTGCGATATGAGATTAACTTCATTAATTTGAGTCTTCAATCAATTGGGATGAAATTAAAAGAGACGACATGAAATGGGATAAAAAAAAGTAAAGTCTCCGTAAAATACAGTTTTTTTAGGATTGAGAGATTACTGGTGGCCCGGAGGCCTTTTCAATTTCGCCAGGACAGATCGGCGAGCAAACACTCAGCCAGGATTTGCTAACAACTGCCCGAGCGCCTCCAAAGAGACCTAACAACCCACGAGCAGCAAAATAGTGGTTATTTACTGAAAGTTCGGTGGATTTTTTCGAAAAACCAGAGATGCCACGTTCGGTGGCTTGTGTTTAATTTTCCCACATTTGTACATACACTTTCACTAATGCCAAATAGTTAACAAATCACAATTTTTACACAATTAAACGCGAAGAGATCCAAAATCAACATTTTAAAACGACCTTAGAATGAACGTACAATTTAATAATCGACTAACAAAACTATGTGTTACATTTGATACCATAAATTGCTCTACTCTAATCTACGTTGACAACGTCAATTGTCATTTGGTTCAATTAAATTAAAAATGGAATGAAAGATGGAGATTGAAATAGGCCCGTTAGTATTTTAATGAAAAAGACGCGTTGCCATTATCGAGCCTTTTAAAAATTAAACCAAGCTTGAACTTTCAATAAAAGCGATAAGGTAGTACGATACATCATTTATTAAGTTTTAACTTACTTTACTCTTTGGTTTTTACTAAATAAGTAAGTAAGTAATATGGTTGCATAAAACTTTATTTTTATAAACAATGTATCTTGATAGCGGATTTGTTCGTATTACAACAAAAAAGTAAACAGACTTACAAAATAATTGTTGCATTATTTCCAAGCAATTTCATTCAAAAAAATTAAACATTTTAAGTTATCTTTAAATTCAAATACATCCGTACTGTTGGCATTTTCATTAAGATGTTTAACAATGCAAACACAGCGTGATCATAGCCTCTTTATATTAGCCTATCCAAATAAGACTCCAATTTAATCATTTGTAATATTAGTCATTCAGCCTCCCTTCAACAAAGTGGTTATAAAATGAAGCGAATAAAAAAGAACTGACTTTCAATATCGACGTCGTCTCTTGTTTTTTTCAGTTTTGTGATTTCCACCTATAACATTTTAATTAAAAGTATTAAGTACAGATTAAGGATATATTTTTGTTTGTTTTCCCAAACACCTTATGTAGACTAGAAATCATTAAATGAAACTTAATAAAATGCAAACGAGGGGATTGAAATTAAATTGCCATAACTGCAATACATTTTTTAAATAATCCCCATTATACAGCTGGTGTTCTTTCTGTAATTATATACATCCCAAAAATTTGAACAAGAAGTGCTTGTGAAGTAGTTTCACCAGTATTGAGTTTGTAATGGTGTGAGACTTGTTTTATAAAATGTATAATATGACTATGACACTAGCTCATAAACTATGAGTACAAAAAATAAAGAATGATAAGCCAATAAATATGCTTGTTTTGGAATAAATTCAAAATTTGGTTTCAGGTGTGCCAATGGCTACACAAAACAATTACAAACAAAACACTTCGATGTCAATGCCCAGTCCTCAGAGCAATCCGCGTTTGTATTACCAACTATAATCACAAAAAATTTAAATATATATTTTATTAAATTTTAAATATTATTAATGTAGTGAATGTTGACTGCCATTGAATTTGTAATGATATGTTCTAAACAGCTAATTTTATTTAAAAACTAGATAATACTAATCTTTTAAAAATGTTTCCTTTTATATAAACTTTGTTGGATTTTCTCTTAATTTAAGTCTGATCTGATTTAAATGTTTCCTGAGACCTCTTCATATTTACATTGATATGCTGTGAGTTTTCTTGCAGCAAAATAATGGAGGGACAAGATGGCAATCAACACATTACACTGTATATTTTAAATTATAAATTAGTAAGAAATAAGTTAGTAATAAGCTAATGTAATGATAGCAGTGCTAATTACGTTTAGATTTTTTTAATAAAATATTAATGGCAATAGTTATAGTATTTTATCAAATAGATTGTTTATTGTTAGTAAGAATGTTGTTAGATACTAACTTCATTAACATGTGAAGTTGTCGCCATTGCAAGCTTGGCAGTGCTGAGAACTGTACCTGATATAGCTGGTATCTAACTGCATTTAAACTTTTTACTTAGAGCATGACTCCCATATCTTAGCTTTTAAGCTACAGTAACAAAACTTATTTTTTTCTTACTTTAATTTTATCCTAATGCATTTTAGACTTACATTCCATTATGTTGGTTTTGTTTCATGTTTTGTTATAATGATACAGACTACATGATTGCGGGCCCCCCAATGAGTTTCGGCATGATGAAAGGTAATGCCACAATCTAAATTGACTTTCTATTCAAAATTTTGTATCACACACCCATTTTCGTTTCAAAACTTAGGTATTTCTGTGGGGTTATTAAAAAAGATAATTGCACAAAATTTTTCTCTTCTCTCAACGACACAAGCCATCACCTCTTTAGTCTTTCGCTAATTAAAGCCTACTAAAAAATTTACAGCTAGATTGCTCGCAAATAACTTTCTTAACGTTTATTTTTTAATTTTTCTAGATGTTTTAGTGCATATTTGAATTTTTGTTGGCTCCCCTCCCGTCCTGCTCCTTTACGCTTTTTGTTTTTTTTTTCTTTCATTGTATTGCCGCCCGCTGCTTGGCTTGAAGGCGGTATGAATGCACCGTCGCCGCACCATAACCAATATCAGTACCACCCGCAATACCAAGGTGGGGGGGGCATGGTTCACCCGGGTCCCCCGGGGGGCTACGGCCCGTGGCACGCCCCCCAGCAACAGGGCCGTTTCGCTGCAGAGGGCGCCCGCCGCGCGGCCTCCGCCTCACAGCCCTCACAAGGTGCCAAAGATGATAAGACAAGTCCATTTGTATCCACCGTACATTCACATCCTGGATTCCAACCTCAGAAAATCGGGAAAGGTGCTGGTGTTGTAAGTATAATCTGTATCACTATTTGTTACTGTATTCAAAATACACTTTACATTAATACAAAAAGCCACAAATACCAAAAACTGTCTTAACTTATAAAATTTTTGTTTCCTATATAACAAACCATATTTATTACTACCCCAGGGAGCCGGACTACCAAAGCCACCAAAACCTCCAGAAAAACCTCTCATGCCGTACATGAGGTACTCACGCCGTGTATGGGACAGTGTAAAAGCAGCACATCCAGACCTCAAACTATGGGAAATTGGACGTATAATAGGCGGCATGTGGAGGGACCTGCCTGAATCTGAGAAAGCTGGGTTTGTCGATGAATATGAAGCTGAAAAGGTATGAGAGGCTGTCTGCTGATGCAAAATCTATACTTCTATACTTAATATACACTACAGTGGTTTTTACGGATGTTCCATTATAACTACTGAACCATGCATCCGATTGACTTGAAACTTAGTATCCATGTAGAAAATACATGTACTTAATAGATGGGCTAATATTTATATGAGTGTTGGACTCCCTACACCAGTTGTGGGGGTGTTGACGATGAGAATCTTTATGGGGGTGAGAAATAATAATGTTTATTTTAAATGCCCAGAGAAGCAGACGGGCACAGCTAGTAACATATAAAAATGCTTAAAGAAACAAATTGCAATTTCTGTGTACAATTATACATTTAAAATAATGTTTTTTATTTATTTTATTAACTATTGCTGCTAAATACTGAGAGCAAGTATTGGATCTCTATGATGTAAACGAAACTCTCAGCCCATAGATATGATAGATGTATGTAAAGACAGATAATATAAAGTAAAACATTTGAATTCAGGCGCAGTATACAGAATTGTTGAAAGCTTACCAATCATCACCTGCGTACTTACAGTGGCTGGCCCACAAAAACCGAGGTATTGTGCCTCATAAACTGAACATAAGGGCATTGTGTACACAGCATCACAACCAAAGCTTGATTTAACACCAAAGTTTAGCTGGGTTTTCTCGAAATTACTGTTTATATGTGTTTATGGAAACGCTTCAACAAAAGTAGGAGATAATCTTTAATGTGATTTATTTACGTACATGTGAGTCTCATATTTTGATACTTGCATGGTAAAAAAGAAGTAAACACATTTAAACAGTTGAATGTTTGTATTCATATGTATTGTTCCCATTTTAAAAATAATAATATCACACTGAATTTCTTTAGCCGTTGACTTTGGTCAGTATAAAAAATACATGTACTAAAAGATATTAAGAAATTCAGCATTGTCATTGTATACAATACATTATGTTGATAAGCATATATTTGAATGATGGAAATTAATTGACTTAAAAAAATATATGAAAGCTTAAAGTTAGAGATGATTTATTTAAAAAAAAAATTTACAGCTTTGAAAAAAGGGAAGCAGCTTCGCTTATAACTCCAAGAAGATCTCTAATAGACTGATATTTATTCATAATATTAAAGTCACTTGATTTCCATCTGCACATTGTGACTAACACCGATACACCACATTTTAAGGGTATATTTGTTCACATGCACCATCCATATAATCGCACGTTCGGGGCGCACTTGTCACACGAAACGACACTAGTCCGAATATGAGAAAAGCTTGAAGGCGTACCACAATTCTCCCGCGTACCTCGCTTACATTGCAGCCAAAAATAAAGCCGTAGGTAAGGGGATGCATGATTTAACTGATTATAGTTTTTTGAATCGGCTTTGATGTGAAAAATATATATATTTCCTAATGTTAATTCAGAATCTAAGAAAAATGGTTCAAGTAAAGCATGTTTATAGCAGATCTTAAATTAATACTGGTATCGGCAGAATTTAATTAATTGATGAGTTTATCTTCCTCCAATATATGATAATAGTAGAAGATAAATTATACTCACTCAGCTAGCTGTTATTAACTAATTTGCACAATCTGGTTTGGTAGTTACAATTGTTTTCAAGATCTGTATTTGTATATTTTTTTAGACATTATAGGCAGATGATCATTCGGCTCACCTGATAGTAAATAGTCACCATCGTTCATCGACATCAACAATGCCAGGAACACAACAAGCCATTATCTACTGTTTGCTTCAATTCATTGAATGTCATTGTAAGGGAAAGTCTCATAATATAATGGGTTTTTTTTCTCAATGTGGCGTCTTTCTCAACACTGCACTGTAATAAATCATATCTATGCTAAAGTTTAATCAAAGGTAAATCATTAACACATGTTGCATTAGTAGTAGGTAACTTGGAAGAAGAGACCTCCACTAAAAAGGGCAGTTCACAGAAAGAGCAACAACAGCAAGACAGACGAATTGACATACAACCAGCTGAAGATGAGGAAGGTATGTGATAAATAAAACACAAAAAAAAATGTTGTTAAAGAATCCGATACAAATGACTACCCTTTTTAAGTTTTATCACTATTTTTTGTCTCTGATAATACAAGGTATAGTTTTTCGTCATTATCATCATTCAATTCCTGGCTAGGAAATATACTTAATCTAATGATACAAACTCGTTCACTTCAAAATAGTTTGGAGGTATCAACAAAAGGAAGATTTACCGATTACCGGTTAAAAATGCTCGGTAGAGCCACGGTCTCAATGTTCGGAACTATTATCCAAGCAATCTTGAAAATTTAGTCGGCACGATTTAGGCTTTATCAAATATGCGTGTTTATAACATGTTCTATGATAGCTACCGCTCCGAGAATATATTTTAATGTTATGTTTATTTACAGATCAAGACGAAGGTCTATCTGTGAAGCATGTGGCATACGCTCGCTATTTACGAAATCATCGTCTCATCAACGAAATATTCTCAGACACTGTGGTGCCGGATGTGCGGTCGGTCGTCACCACCGCTAGGATGCAGGTAAATTATAGAAGAATAAAAGCTTTCACTTTACCTGGTTTACTTCACAAACCATATCGACGCTTGAAAGGCAAACGTGACTAAGCGACAATGCGTGAACCTTACAGTAGACTAATTTAAAGTTGAAATACCTGAAAAAAACTATTATAACGAATCTAGCTGTAGGATTGAAATGATTTTAATAGACCTAGAAATATATTATTATATTTTTTGCGCATCGAATGTGGTTATTGCCTATCATTTATGTAAAAAGCAGTTATTGTCGGTTAGTCACGTTTGCCTTTCAAGCGTCGATATGCGATTGGTCATAAGAAAACTGACCCCTTTTAATTTGTGTGTACGAGTACTTCGTCTATACTATGAACAAGCTTGGGAACTAAGATACATATTGAAAAAACGCACTTGGTTGACAAAATAGTAAGGGGGAAAACGCTGCAGCATCCATGTACCAAACGACAAGCGAAAAATTTTTAATCTACGGAAAGAGACCGGAGAAGTATAACATCTCTACAAGAACTCTTAAAAACAAAATCCAACAATAAGTTTGTCAACAAATGCTGTTTATACCAAGATTAAATTAATTTTAAAGTTCATTCAAAGTGTAAAAGCTTATTTTGATATGTGCCTTCTTGTAGTGTCAGAGACTTAGAGAGTAGCTTGGAATACTTCATTGTATTGTAACATATGAGTATAAATGTAATAAAATATAGCTATATTGTAACTATACTTGAGACCTTAGATCTTGTATCTCAAGGTGGTGGCGCATTTACGTTGTGAATGACTATGGAATCCAGTAACCACTTAACACCAGGTGGGCTGTGAGCTCGTCCATCCATCTAAGCAATAAATAAAAAAATTGCTACGTATAAATGAAAAAACATATCACAATAACTAAATTATGACTCACAGATATTGAAAAAACAAGTGCAGTCCTTAACGATGCACCAGAAGAAGCTGGAAGATGAATTGCAACAGATTGAAGAGAAGTTCGAAGCCAAGAAACGCAAGTTTATTGAGAGCAGCGAAGCATTCCAAGAGGAACTCAAGAAGGTACCTAGGATTTATTTCAAAAATCGATTTTATCATTATGTATGTTTAAATTTTTCAAGCATCACTTAGATATTATAGTACTTAAGTATTATCCCATATACCATTCTTAAAGTCCCTAATGGAAATCTAAGCAAGTATGAACTGTTACCATTATGCAGTCTCCGAAGTAATTTTGTAATCTTTCCCAGTTTGTGGGGTTGGGACAGTTTGAAAGTTTGACCTCCATGTCTACGTCCATTGATAATATCAGCGTGTAAGCACTTACCCATGTTAGCTAGTTATTAAAAAATAGTAAAAAGTAGTTTTTTACTGATGGTAGGATCTCTTGTGAGTCCGCACGGCTAGTTACCGCTGCCCTGCTTATTTCTGCCACGAAGCAGTAATGCGTTTCGGCTTGAAGGGAGGGGCAGCCGTTGTAACTATACTTGAGACCTTAGAACTTATATCTCAAAGCTTGTGGCGAATTTACGTTTTAGATGTTTATGGGCTCCAGTAACCACTTAACACCAGGTGGGCTGTGAGCTCGTCCACACGTCAAAGCAATAAAAAAAAAAGGAAACTAGTAATTTTGTCTTATTTAATGTGAATTTATTAAATGCTCCGGTATTCATTTTAGTTTTGGAAAATGAAATAATGTTAATATTTTTTCCAGCACTGCAGGCCGGCTGTGGACGAGGACACATTCCAGCGCATGGTGGAGCGAGCTCTGGAGCAGATGCGTCGCGGGATCAACCCCACCTCGCAGTCGCTCAGCGCCGTCGCTCACGCCGAGAAGAAAGACGAGGTATGCTTCATTCGAAAATTGATTGATCGATTGAAAAATCTTTATTGCACAAAAACATTATACAAAGGCGAACTTAACGGCAGACAGGCATTCTCTTCCAGTTAACCCTCGTTGATGAAGTGAGGTGCTTTTAGGTACCCCAAGCACCGCTCACCGTTCTCGTCGAACCCGTCGCGACGTGTTCGGGTTCGACGAGTAAATTAACCCTCAGACACAGCCCACTGAGTTTCTCGCCGGATCTTCTTAGTGGTTCGGGTTTCCGATCCGGTGGTAGATTCTGCGAAGCACGGCTCTTGCTAGGGTTCGTGTTAGCAACGTCGTCAGGTTTGAGCCCCGTGAGCTCACCACTAGTTAAGGTTCCGCTGATATAGCCTCTCAAGGCTATCTGCTTAGGTAGGAAAAAAAAAAGATGAAGTGAAAGATTCAAGAAGTGCATAGCTGTGATAAAGTTAATACATAGCGATAATTTAAAGCACTAGTAGACATGAGTGAAAATAAATATTTATAATTACTTTTCCAAAATAAATAAATACATAGATAAGAAATACATATAAAATAAAATAAATTATTATATATCAATCAGTGTTTTGAAAAAGAGATAATGTACTATCGCTTTCAAAATACCTATCGACTGAACATGCTTCACGGAAATATATGTAATAAGTATAATATACAACAAACATTTTTCCCTGCAAAGTCTACTGATTTACCAAATAATATTATTTGCCAAAAGGACTTTAGAACATACATTATTATCCAACATTTTTAAATTTTATTTTAATGTATTTTTTATTTTATTTTAATGTATTTTTTATTTTATTTTTAAGCAAAGGCTTGGCTCTGCCCCTGACATTGCTGACGTCCATTAGGGATGGTAACCGCTTACCATCAGGTGGGCCGTATGCTCACTGCATGCAAAGGCAATAAAAAAATTATTAAAAACTTGTCTTTGTTAACTCAAAAAACAATGTAAAATAGATCCCCATAGAGAGGTGGTACCCATCATTTTACAACATTTGCAACAATGTAAATAAATATAAAACTATGTCTTATTTGTTAAAGAATAATAAATAAATAAAATTGATACACAGCCGATGGACCAAGATCAAAATCCAAGTAAACCAGAAACAAACGGACCTCATCCTCCCACTCAAGTGGATAAAGTGTCTACCAGTGACGTGAAGCCTGATTCCATAGCAACTGACATAAAAGTCGAGGAGCCAAGAGAAAAGGAACCTGAAAATGGACCAAGCCAGGCAGATGACGAGGGTGAGACTGAAAACATAATAATAAGAAACTATACTAAATACTGTTACAGATCGACACCGCACAACATGTAATATTAGTTTAAGAATACACAAAATAATTGAAACTTTTAGGGGGCTTTTATACTACAAGATCCTACAAGATGTTCAGTTATTAACTAAACATAGTGTGTAAAATTTTAAATTATTAAGTCAATAATTATTTATCATACAGTATGATGTAGGCAGGATTCTGTTCCAAACTGTTTCGTTTAATATTTTATTTGTAATTTTTATAAAAAAATGTAAATGTCCTTGTAAAAGAGAAAAACAAAAAAATGAGTTATGGTACTTTAAAAAAAATGATTGATGGAATATTGTAAATCAAATTCGAAGTGTTTATATTCAAGACTAGCGACCCGCCCTCGCTTCGCTTCGGAAACATTAAAACACACATGAAACCAAAAAAAATATTAAAAAAAAAATAAAAAAAAGTAGCCTATGTTCATCAGGGACAATGTCGGCTTCTAATGGAAAAAGAATTTTTCAAATCGGTCCAGTAGTTTCGGAGCCTATTCGAAACAAACAAACAAACAAATCTTTCCTCTTTATAATATTAGTATAGATAGGTCTTTACAAGTACTTTCTATTGTCATAACTTTACCACCAATTATCGCGCAGTGTTTTTTGGCCGAATCTTCCCAGGACTATCCTAGTGATAAGACCTTTTATCTTTGACATTCAGCAATCATATGTTTTGATGACATTTAAATTGTAATAAATTGTTTAAATATTGAGTTCACACACACACAGTCACACATACACCCAATATTCCACGACATTTGACTACTGTAGAGTACCAATATTTTTTTGTTTCAAAAACATTGAGATACTTGGTTAAGGACGGGGTAGGGAGTGATTAAAAAATGTAAAGTATTTTTTATGTGCAGGAGATCGTAAAGAAGAAAAACCAGTAGAGGTAAAAATGGAGAACAAGGAAAGCATTCCACCCGCTCCCGCCCCGCAGCATCCCCCGCCCGCGCACCCTCCGCACATGACCTCGCCTCCACACCACGGTAACTAATTTTCACACGAAAAACTCGAAAATGTTGATGTTCTATTGTTAAACCACTGATTTTGTTATTAACTACTAGCTGATCCGGCAGACTTCGTAGTGCCTCAATTGATAAATAAAAGACCTAAGCTTTTGTATAAAATAAACTTAAAAAAAAACAAAAGGAAACTGTCAGACGGGGACACATGGAAGCAAAAACAAAATGTTTGTTTTAATATAATTCCGAGCATTTTCATGTTTATTCACCTTTTAAACCTTCTCTGGACTTCCACAAATAATTCAAGACCAAAATTAGCCAAATCGGTCCAGCTGATCTCGAGTTTTAGCGAGACTAGCGGACAGAAATTCATTTTTATATTATTAATAACTATACGTTTAATACAGCAATGATGATGGCGTCGAATCCTACAACTGCTCCGCATCCTGGCCCGCCAGCTCACGGGGGTCCTCCACCGCCAACAGGTGCCATATTGTACTATAAACTCACTCGTGACTAACATATTCTCACATCAATCGAGCACTTTGGTCGCTGTCCATTCTCACGTCTTTCTATCATCACGGTGTAAATATGGTATTCACATTTATAAGGGAGTTTTAATGCGCACAAATATATTGCGGGTAGCACTCTGGAGTCACAGCTGTGGTTCATAAAACATGCTTCATGATGATGGTCGTTTGTCTTAACGGTATGCAATGGAAAAGCTAATCTGAATTGTTCTTAAGAAACCAATGGTGCTATACAAATTTCGTAGATACAAGAGACAACAAATATCATGAGTATTCGTAATGTTCATAGAAACATTAATTTAAAATTTAGGTTTGCTCGATGAACCAAATAATCTATAATAGTTTTCAGTGATTTACTAATTAATATGCCTTGTATCTATGTTTTATTAAAAATATTATACAAATAAAATAGATATGTCAGTATTATGGACGACTAATAGTGGGCACTCATTTTTTTCTAAAAAACTGAAGGATATTTCATTTAATAGAAAATCACACAAGATCGGTCGGATGCTAGGTTAAAATCTCAGATAAAGAACGTTGTGAGCCACACTAAGACTGGTGTAATCGGAGTCGTGTTATCACAATAAGTATGAAATGTACGCGCAGTGGGGGCGTACGGCGCCCCGTACGGCGGCCGGTACTACGGCGGGTACGGGGGCGGGTTCCCCGGTGCCTACCCCCCGCACCCCCCACACCCGCCGCACCCATACTACCCCGCCGCCGCCCCGCCCGAACACTACGCGCATCTACCGCACCACGCGCCTCCACAGCATCACGACGTCAAACGTGAGTACTGTACCAGGTAGGCGTCGAATACACGAGATGCCCTAGTGACATCGAGCGGACTATGGTTAGAGGAGATCATGATAACTTTCTGCCATGACGTCAATAAACGGATAAATATACATCTAAACCAAAAGGTAACATAGAAAAGTGATCAATAATACTGCGGCACTTTTTCACACGTATTTGGTTGTAAATATGCATGCTCATTTTTTTTAATCATTCACATGAAAATAAACACTTGTTGGGTCTTAATTCATATCCGTTTGCATGGGTGACTAACGATTTTGTTTTTGTTATGTAACAGTAATACAGAAATGGTTGCGTTCATGTCGTGTTATTTCGTCTGTGTTTAATCTTTACTGAGTTAAGCAATGATTTGATTAAATGATTTGTTTCACAGAGGAGGAGCCACAGCCTAAGAAAGAGAATGAATGATCGTCGCCTAAACGCGTCGTCAAAAGACGACGCAAGCCTTCCCCGAAGGACAACACTCAGTGAACAGACTATAGTGAAAAATTATACTGAGTGATCAATATTTTGACTATCGAAGTTGATGTACCTTTATATTGAAAAAGTGAGGAGAGGGACCTAACAATCTTTTATAACGGAGACACAGTTCATAATTTCATTTAGATTACTTTTTACACAAAATCAAATTTTTATTCTTCAAATTCAAAAGTTAAAATGATTGTATTACAAATCGAATTAGGATAGAATTATTGAATAAGGATTAAAGTGTAACATACATGATGGGAATGTTCTCAGTATTTTTATATGTCAACGTTTTGATTAAAATCGCAAGAACCCATATAAGTTTATAATAAAGTGTAGTTTAAATGCACCATTTGTGTATAGTACTCGTTAAGACGAATCTAATGAGTCGAATATATAGAAGTCGTGGCTTAAAGGTTAAGAAGCCTTGTGTACTCGTATCAAAGGATGCGACAGTGCCAGTGTTCCAATCCTGTAGGTATGTAGGTAGGTACAAATGAAAATTTATAGAATTAGAGATCGTAAGGCGTATTCTAACACTGCACAGCTGAGTACTACTATCCTGTCTGTTTGCAATCATGAACATTGGTTTCGGTTCATCTATTCCAGTTTGAATATTTTTTTTTATTGCTTAGATTCATATTTTGATGGTCAAGGGTTGCGAGTATCTCTTAATACCTGGTAGACTGTAAGCCTGTGTACTTGTATATGCAAAAAATATAAAAAAGAGGTTAACAGTAATTTAACTTTCCAGGTTCACCATATTTTTATTATTATAAAAATTACATAACTTGGTTGTTGTAAGTGGATGTAGATTATATTAGTGCTTTAATTTAGAAAAAAAGGTGGAATTTTGCTTCTCTCAAAAACATGCTGTGTATGTATTATTTTTTTGCCCTGAAATGTTATTTATTTTTTGGCGAAACATTAGATTGGTAGCCCTAAGTTAGTATAAAGGAAATTCTTAAATTTAAAAGATAGAATAGAAAACAATTAGAACGTCATAGACAATTTATTTACGGTTACATAATATAATAGAGTAAACTTAACTAGTAAATAATATCACTTTAAATTAATTATAATGATTATGTTTCTTAACGCTCGTGGCGCTGTACCCTGTTGGTATTTCGTCCGAATTGTGCTATGATGGGACGACCACATACAATTGTACCATTTATTTCTGTTAGCGCCTGTATAGCTAAGTTCTCATCTGGAATAAATAAACACAGTGAAAAATATGTGTTAATTAAATACATTGAACTACTTTAATTCCTCATTCATTTTTAACAACAAACTCCACTTCAAGAACTCTATTTTATAGGCAGTAAGCAGTGTGGTACCTATGTAAACCAGTCCTAAATGTTTTGTTACTAAAATGTACTTAATGGTTAACATAATAATATTTTGATTTACATAGACTCATAGAAACTCACATCCTACCTGGTGTTAGGTGGTTACTGGGCTTTATTAGAGTACATTAAGAAGAAGAAGCATAATTTTGCAATCTTATATTTAATTAACCTTGGATGAATATTTGTGGTCAAATCTTACAATAAATTTAAACTGCTTTCTTTTCTAATGGAGTTGAATTTTACATGCCTGTTAAGTTTCGACAATACTGCCTGCCTATACTGCCTAGTTATGGTAAACATGTCTTGAATAGACTTCAGCATAAACTCCAGATAGGTATAGGAACTGAACTGTTAACAGCATGAACATGAAATTTTGGGTACAGTTTGCCATGATAGGCAGTTTTAATAAAAAAAAATTTTTTTTTAATTAATTTAAATGATTTGGCTCCAACGCCTTTGGCATTGATTTTGCCAATGTCAAAGTATTTACAAAAATGACAGGTGCTTAGAGAGGGAAAAAATTAAATCTAAATACAAATAAATTTGGTCAGTTTTTCCATACGCGAATCTGTGGTTTTAAGAACAGCACAAATATATGTTAGACTAACTACTTTCGAGATAAATATTATTAGCAGATAAAAATGTACAGAGTATTTACATGTTTAGAATAGACTCAAGTTAATAAACAATTAATATTAATAGACCGGGGAATGTTATTGGGAAGGATATCATAAAGAGGGGATACGATGTTGGGGTAGTCGAAGAAAATGTGATCCAGGGTACCCTACCAAGATGTGATTGCTGCAAAGTTTGAATCCTGACCAGGGAACTTCTCAATGGTTGGTAGTACAGGTTTTTTTTTTGGATGCATAGCCAAAGACAATTTCACAACAAGCTTCATATTATTATGAATTATAATAAATTGATGGATTTAATCATAAAGTTAAAATAAAAAGTACTAACTGACCTAAATAAAGACAAAAGTACTTCGTTTGTATCTTTACATAAATTAGAGATATAAGCTTACTTTGGAATCGCACAAAAGCTTGCCCTCTCATTCGACCAGTCATAAGTCGAACATCAATAGGCCCACCGTTGTCCAATACAAACTGATTGAAGAGCACAGACAATTGTTGTTGTGTCACCGTTGGTGCTATATTCTTCAAATATAAAACCTGTAAATGTATCATTCACTAATTAATCTCCTAAAATAATTACTATCCAATTCTTTTGCTTTTAATTTTCTGAATTATTTCAAATTGAATGGGTGAATTCTATGTCTCATGAAATTTAGTTTTTAAATATAATAAATTCAATAGTGTATAACAAAATACAAATATAAACAAATACCTTTGAAGGTGTACCAGGTTCATAATCTTTAAATCTATCAATTTTCTTGATATCATCTATACTCATTTTTGTGCCCTCAAGCAATTGTGCCTCTGCATTGTTTATAGGCACTACAATATTGACTGCTCTGTACTCGTCTTCACTATTTTCTGAAGAATCCATTGGCTCTAATCTTACGATTTTATTATTTTTAATAGTATATAATGTCTTTTTTACTGGTCCAATGAGTTTATCTTTATTTCTTTCTGGATCACTTATCTTATGTTGCAGTTCTTTAACATCCCAAAGGCTGCCTGGACGATTTACTGGTTTTCTATTTGAGTTATCAAGTATAACTGTGTTATTCTGAGATAAAATTCTTTCTTTTTTACGTTCTAAACGTCGTAATAGTTTTCTTCTTTTGCTCAAAGGTAAAATGTCGTCCTTAAGATGCGCAAAGAGACAATTCTCTAAAGTTTTTATATCATTCATAGGATGTCCATCACAATATGTGTTTTTAGGTATGTTTCTCTCTAAATTCTTTATTGATACATCAGTTTTAGATGTAGAAGGTTGATTATTTTGTTGTTTTCTAAAATTATAATTATTTAAATTGTATTAAAGTAAATGCAGCACCCATTCTTTATTGCAATTGAAGATGTTTAGTTTTATTGATGATAAACTAATAAATAAGGTAATACATGCTGAACTATTTCAGTGTCAAGTTGGCCAATTTAGGTATAAAAACATGTTACCTAGTTTTGAAAGTAATAGAGTCAGAACTCAAACCTAGAATTCAAGAACTATTAGTGGTGGTTGGTCAGGCACCCTAGTATCACCTTTATTGTAAACACTATAGTTGACAAGTTACAACTATGATTTATGTTTTAAAGGTGAAAATTGTTCTAAAAACCCATTAAATAATAGTGGTTATAATGTAGGTAGATGTGAAAGATCAAAAACATTATCTATGATAATGAATACACTTCCAATAATAATCAAGTAAATAATAATACTAAATAATAAAAATGCATACTTATGATACTCATACCAGAGCTGTATAATAGGTAGTAACCTGCTTTTTCCAAACAATGTTATAGGATTAAATTTATCAACATAATATATGTACTCAATTCAGTTACCAAATATTTTATGATAACGCCAAACTTTATTATTGTTATGAATATTCAAGTACCTACCTACAAGGAAACCAATTCTACCAGATTGGACACCCCAATAACTTAAGACTGTTTATTTAGTGTTAAATTAAAAACGACTCACACTTGCTCTTTAAGATTTTGTATTCTTGTGTAAATATAATGCAATTTTTGCTTTAACACACCCGTCTCAACTTTATTTTGCTGATTTAATTTACCACATTCATTCTCTTGATATAGTTTGATCTCGTCAGTAGTCAAACCCGCTTTTTTCAGTAACTCTAAATGCCGCACTTCTTCCTCTGCCCGACTGAATTCTTCGATAGAAGACAATCCATATTTAGTAAAAGGTAATACCTCAGATTTCTTCTCAAACTCTTTTGGTAGAGTATTGGAACTAGGAATTAAGACACAATAGCGATACAGAAAAGAATATAAGCAACAACAAGATGAAACGAAAAATTGTCGTTCTCAATTAGTTCAGCACTTACCACATCTATAAATTGATCTAATTTAAAATAAAACTAGGTATTAATAATGTAAATTTCTATTGTTGTTTTAATGGTAGGCAATATTTATAGACAACATTTGTCTAATTTAAGTAATTTTTTTTAAAAGTGTTTTATGGCCTGGCAACTAACACCTTTAGGTCACGTCTTATTTTAATTTATATTTTTATTTTTATGAAAAATACATACCATGGAGTGAAATGAAATGAAATGAAGATGATTAATTTAAGACATTAATCAACTGGGATGAAATTAAATGAAGTGAGGTGAGATGATATGGGATGAAATAATATAATCTCAGTAAAATTGTGGTCATTTACTGAAATTTTTTCAGTGGACTTTTTGGAGCATCCCGGGAAGTTACGTCCAGTGGCTTTGTTACATTTTCCCACATTTGTGCACTTTCACAGATGTTAAACAGTTAATAAACTACCGCTATTACACATTTAATTCTGAAGGAACACTAAATAGACAAAATAAAACAAATCACACAACTTCACTCCTCGCGTTCCCGCCAAAAAGTAGTTGAATTTTTTTTAAGTGATTTGTGACCTGGTAACTAAGATCTTTAAGTCGTCTTATTTTAGGTTATATTCCTATTTTTATAAAAATGAAAAGTCCGTTGAAATTTATGGGTCAGTATCATAGATAATATACTTAGTATTTAAGCACTTGAGCAGTAGGTACGGTTCATAGAGGGTACTTATTAACTCCATGGTACGGTTACATGGTGCATATTATAAGTGTATCAACTAATGGTGCATATGATTAAAATTAAAGTTCAGGACTTTTTGGCGGGAACGCGAGGAGTGAAGTTGTGTGATTTGTTTTATTTTGTCTATTTAGTGTTTATTCGGGTTTAAATGTGTAATAATGGTGGTTTATTAACTGTTTAATATCTGTGAAAGTGCACAAATGTGAAAAAATGAAATAAAGCCGCTGGACGTAACTTCTCGGGATGCTCCAAAAAGTCCATCTCATATCATCTCATGTTATTTAACTTCATCCCAGTTGATTAATGTCTTAAATTAATCATCTTCATTTCATTTCACTCCATTTTATCATTTTTCATAAAAATGAGAATATAAATTAAAATAAGACATGACTTAAAGGTCTTAGTTCCCAGGTCATAAAATCCCTTAAAAAATTAAAGTTCACCTTCGCGCCCAACTCACAAGTCACAACTACTCACAAGTTTGTTTATTAAAATTTGTTAGTTGTTTTTTTACTCAGTAGTTCAGTACATAGTTCCTTCCGTCCGCAGCGAATTACGAAACTGTGCAGTGTGCAGTAATTATTAATAAACAAATATTGAAACTTGAAACAACAACTGTTGAACTTAAATCAATCTAATAATTACCACAAATTTTTTACTAATTAGATTTTGATCCTAAGCTCGGCCAATGAACTTATATTAATTCGTGTGCTAATTATAATTATTCTACAAAATGAAAAAATGGTGGAACTGGGTACTCGGTTTTGCTTTGATTTGTTTATTATTCGTAGCTGTTCCTCTTACGTTGTCCAATCAAAAAGGCAAAGAAGAGTTAAAGCCGATGTTTGATGAATATATTCAAAAGTATAATAAAAGTTACAAAAATAAACCCGATGAATACGCAGTGAGATTTGAACATTTTGTGGTGAGTATCTTTGAAAAAATCCTTTTACTTTACTTTTGTAACACCTCGCCGGTTCACACCAAAAACTAATAAAACACTTGAAACATGCAATACCTTCAATCACTAACTGTGCTTTTTGTTGAAAAAATTAGGCATCTGTGCGCGAAATTGAAGAACTAAATGCGGCTGCGCGTGGCCCTGAGGAGCACAGAGCCAGATATGGTTTAACCAGAATCTCGGATATGTCCAAGCTCGAATACAAAGAGATTCACTTATCAGATGAGAGACTTAAGAAATCACCTCATTTGTATGGCAAGAGTTGGAGCAAGTTCAGAGATCAGAAACCTGAAAATACTGTTGGAAATGATGATAATGATACACCCCACAGCAGCCACCAGAGAAATAGAACGCCATGTGCAAATGAACCTCATAATAATGTTTATGTAATAATTAGGAAAAAACGTGCTACTCTTCCATTGAAGGTCGATTGGTGAGTTTTTATTTATTTGTAGAACCTTGAAAATTGTACTGAATAAATGAGTCGACTATTATCAAAGCAGGCAATGTGACTTTTGGACAATTATTGGTAAATTAGAAAAACGAATTATTGACTTTGTATTCCATTGGCAGTCACAAAACTCTTCTGAACGACATCTTAGACAAATAACAGGTTAACTATTAACCTTTATTTAATGCAGGTTTTGAACCGTATTCTTTGAAGGAGACAATTATATTCAAATCAATCTGTATTGACATATGAATAATTTTTTTTGTCCAAATGCACAGATTGCCACCTTTGATAATAGACGACTCAAATATTAAAAAAGTATGTTGAGAGCATAAATAAAAATATCAGCTTTTGTAAATTCAGCCTGCCTATTTCAGTAGTAATGCAGCTCTACATTCAGGTTTAAATGGTGTAACTTTATTGTCTTTCTTTAAACAAAGTTTGTTGAGAGTACGCAGTAGTTCGGCGTGACTGGCATGTACCCCTGGTGTTGCTCATGTCCATGAGTGATAATAATCATTTATCATCTAGTGGTCGATATCCTCATGCCTATAATGGCAATAAAAGAAACATTTATTCTAAAAATCATTTGAACTTTGAACTTATGCCACAAAATGTGTGGCAGCTTTTGTGTTCTCATGTGTTCACCTATCTATGCATTAAAATAATTTTATTACTAGCATATATTTTTTACCACCTAGTCCTATGAGGTTAGGAGAATCTATAAACTGCTAACATTTTATGTTGTCCAACATATGGATGTCTGAAAAACTTTCAATAATTTTAGACTTACCACCTCTGTGTTAGGGAAGATAAGAAAATCTTGACACCTCATTCCTGAAATGTTTAAAAATGAAATTATATTTTAATTGATATTTATAGTGTTTTAAAAAAACACTTCAGTCATTAAATATCTTTTAAGGCATCATAGCATTTAAATCACAGAGATTTTTCAAAATTGAATATGAGTTTTTAGTGTTTACTTAATGTATAATATAATATTATATCAGTTTTACGCTATACCCTCTGATCCCTATGTTTGGAAACCCCTGTGCCTTAACTTAAATATGTTATATTTGAATCTCTACTATTTTGGTGAACTAGTATGGGCTGATCGATATCACTATCTTTATGCACACAACTAAACTTTTTTCAATGCAGGCAAAAGGATCTTCTGTTTGAGATTTTTTTTATTCCTGAGATAATTAACAATCTTATTTTTGATAGTTGTACTCATAGACTTCAGTAAAAAACACTTCGCAGTTTTTGTTTTTCATCATTTTATGCCTATTAGCTCTTTTGAAAATTATAGACTATTTATTGATTCATGAAAATAAAAAGTGGTCAAATATAAGTGTTTTTAATAATTGATAAAGTGAAGTTACTATAAGACTGTTTTTCTGTTGATATTTTTATCCAATTGTATTTTATGCCAATGCCCTAAGTCAATGACTTCAAGGTTCAGTATTTCAAGATTGGAAATAAATGTTGGATTCTGTTTATCATTTTTTTAGTATTTGTCGAAATTTTGTAAATTCAGAACAAAATGTGTGAAATTTGTGTTTTTAAAAGATATGCACTATAGCTACTGGAACGTCAAGTATACTTAAAGTTGTCTTTTAACAATTAATTCAGTATCTCTATTTGTGTTAAAGTGCTGACATGTTTGACAAATTATTATGAATAACACTTTTGCCAGTCTACCTATAAGAGCCACATAAAATTGTGGTAACTTATAATAAAAAAAAATTATTGTAATTTAATGTCAGTGGTTGCAGAACAAGTAGACTTTGGGTAAAAAAACATCAGACAGTCATCTAGAAAACATTAATTATCTTATACTTATTAGTGCTCTGGTGGTGACAAAACATGAAAGTGTAGCAAGGGTAGGCTTCGCACAAAGACTGATAACCTGTTGAAGGTTAAGAGAATCTGCTGAACATAGGAAAGTACATAACTAGCCAATATGGCGAATCTTAGGAGGAAAGTCATCAGCTATGATGATGATATTAATAAAAATTTGAGTATAATGAATTTGAAATTGTAAGTAATTTAACGTCCGTCTGATGTAGTGGTAAGTGACATGGTCACTACACTAGGGGGTCGCGGGTTCGAATCCCGCCAAGGGAAGATATTTGTATGATAAATATAAATGTCTTTTCCGGGGTTATGGATGTATATTATATATATGTATGTGTATAATAAAAATCTTACATTTATTTCCGTTATTTGGTACCTGTAACACAAGTTCTTTACGAACTTATCACGGGACCAGTTAACGTGGCGTGATTGTTAGTAAAATATTTATATTTATTTATATTTATATTTATAGTGACTTTAAGCGTCAAATGTTTGCTGCTTTTTTTGCATAGTGATTTTTATTCTCCACATCAACACTTATGATGTAAAAGTTGTTTTTTAAAAGATATTTTAATAATATTCATATGTTAGAATTTGTTGTGTTTAATTTAGGATTCATTAGCCAGTTATCCTTGCAGTCAGGGGCATTACTAAGTTCTCATTTGGTTTTAAATTACATATCAAGATCTACACTAGGATGATTTATATTTGTTTGTTGTCATATGTCTATGTGGATGTGTAACACAGTGTGACACTTGGTAGAAAGATAAAATATTTATAGATTATTCTTATAGATACGATTATATATGATTATATTTATATCATTTGTCGAAATTATATTTCTGGCATAATAATATTGATTATTTTACTCTATTTTGAATTTGTTACTTTTTTTTTTTTTTTTTTTTTCCTACCTAAGCTGATAGCCCTAGCGGCTATTTCAGCGTAGCCTTAACTTTAGTAGGTGAGCTCACGGGGCTCAAACCTGACGATGTTGCTAACACGAACCCTAGCAAGAGTCGTGCTTCGCAGAATCTACCACCGGATCGGAAACGCGACCCACTGAGAAGATCCGGCGAGAAACTCAGTGGGCTGTGTCTGAGAGTTAATTTACTCGTCGAGCCCTTCGTCGCAAGCGACGGGTTCGACGAGAACGGTGACCGGTGCTTGAAGTACCTAAAAGCACCGTTAGTGGATCAGGAGGATCCGAGATGACGTGTTTAGGGCGACGTCGACTGCTTTCCATTCTGTCCGCAGGATCGGGAATGTAGTTACCGGCGGCCACGATGAGAGGGTTCTCGTGTCGTGCCGCTTTATCGAAGTGGCGCATGGACGCCGACTGCAGATACTTACTGATGGACTCTAAGTCCAGGTCGTCATGGAGGTCGACGTTCCTGACGAACCACGGGGCTCCGACGGCTATCCTGCAAAAACGGGATTGAATAATTTGAAAGGATTTTAAGTGTATGCGGGCCGCGTGAGCGAACACTACACTTGCATAGGTCATGACGGGGCGTATGCAAGTTTTGTAGAGTGTCACCTTATTTCTAAGGGACATTTTACTTCGCCTACATATCATCGGGTAGAGACGTCCTAGAATGAAGGCGGCACGGTCGCGTACCGTCTTGATGTGGGGGCGGAATGTCATCCTACTGTCGAGGGTGACGCCTAAATATTTGACCTTCGGGGCCCACGGTATGGGCTGGTCGAACATCGTGATTGGGCGAACGGCGGGGGCGGGGTTATTGACGCGCATAGTCGGGAGGGGGATGCTCAGCGTGGTGTTCGGAGGGCGACCCCTTTTGAAGAGCACCGCTGTGCTTTTCGTGGGGTTGATGTCGATGCGCCACTTCCGGAACCACTGTCCCATGGTGGTAGCCGCGGTCTGAAGTCGTCGATGAAGCAACGCCTTCTTCCTACACGAGTAGTAGATGGCGGTGTCATCGGCGAAGAGCGCCAGATGGGTCTCCGGAGACCGGGGTATATCGTTGATATACAAACTGAATAGTAACGGGGAGAGAGCGGAGCCTTGCGGGACTCCGGCTGTGACGTGACGGGGCCGGGAACGCGTTCCCTCGACTCTATATCGGAACGAACGGTTCGACAAGTAGTCTCGTATGATGAGCACGAGTCTGTCTGGCATTCCCATGTTATACAGTTTGTATATCAAACCGTTGTGCCAGACTTTGTCGAACGCCTTCGCTATATCGAAGAAGAGGGCTCCTGTCGGAATGGGTTTCCGCCTGTTCAGCCCTAGTAAGATGTGCTCCGTGAGGCGGTGCACTTGATGGACGCACGAGTGTCTGGCGCGGAATCCAAACTGCTCGTCTATAAGAATTTTATTCGCGGATACGAAGTCCCAGAGGCGTTTACGAAGGAGCCGTTCGTATAGTTTGCCTATCGCCGGGAGGAGACTGATGGGGCGGTAACTCGCGGTTTCGTTCTTCGGTTTGCCCGGCTTGTGTATGCCGATAACGTCCGCTTCTTTCCACGCCGCGGGAAAGATGCAGTTCGTCATAGCAGCATTTAATATGGTGGCCAACATCGTTATCAGTTGGGCTGGTAACAGTTTAAGCGCGCGGTTGCGGATGCCGTCGGAGCCGGGAGCTTTCCGTGGTTGTAGGCTATCGATCGCCTCCTTGACCTCGGAAGTGGTAATGGGGGGTAACGCGTCCGAGGGCGGCAGGGAAGCTCTGCGCTCGACCTCCCTGTCGACGAACTCGGTGTGTTCGGGGTCCGCGTGTTGAGTGCTGGTGGTGCACTGCTCTTGCAGTGCATCGGCCAGCAACTCTGCCTTGTCATCGTCATCGTAAGCCGGTGGTTGGCCTGAGGGGCGTACGAGAGGCGGCATAGTGGCTATAGTTTCGGACTTGAGGGTCCTAGCTAGTTGCCAGTATGCTTGGTGAGTGGGCGCGAGTTCTTCTAAATAACTATCCCAGTTTTCGTTTCGGGCGTCGCTTAAGCGGGATTTGACCTCCCGCTGTAAGCGACGCATCCGAGTCCGGTTTGAATCCGTGGGATATCGATCGTAGGCCCGGATTGCCGCGTTTCTAATTCTAACGAGGTCCCTAAGTTCGGGGGAAAGTCTGATGCGGTGGAAGCAGTCCTCCACATCGACTTGTTTCGAGGATCTTATGATCGCCGTCGAGACGTGATCAGTGAAGATGTTTATGGATTCGACGGTATCCTCGGGGGATGGAGTTGAATCCGGGCCGCAAGGGAGGATTGGTGGAGCGGTGTCAGCTAAGCACGTGCCCAGCTTCTTCCAATCCACCATGGTCCTCGTATCTGGTTCGCGGTTGAGTGGGCGACCGAGCTGCATGACGACAGGTCGGTGGTCTGAGTCGAGTTCTGACATTGCCTCGATGGAGCGTAAGCGCAGAGTTACGTTCCTCAGCAGTACCAGATCTATTGTGCTCGGACGACGCGCGGCGTTGTACGGATAGCACGTGGGGGTCGGGGGGTTGAATACTTCGAATGTGAGGTCGTCTATGAACGCGTCGAGACGCCTACCGTTCACATTCGTGCGATGGCAGTTCCACCTAGTGTGGTGGCAATTTAAATCGCCTGCCAGGATGACCGCGTCCCCCATACCGAACAGTGTCTCGAGGTCACTGCTCAGGAGGGGTTTGTCAGGGGTTGTTACTAGTTTTAATGATATAAACTTGATTAGTAGCAGGAAAGAAAGTATGAAGTTTTCAGTTTTAACGTAGTAGTCCTTTCATTTAAAATGAATCCCGCATGGTAGGTAATATGCGACATATTTTTTGGACAATATCTAAATTTCATTTTTTTATGATGTTGTATGCTTAACATAGACATTCCATTGCTCCGACGCAATAGAGATAATACGTATGTTGCGTTCGGAGTGTTTGTGACGTAGTAATAAAGTTTATTTTTTATATTTTACTTCAAATACTGGTCTAATTTAGAAAAGGAATTAAATTCAAATTAAAAAAATTGAATACGATTAATTATATTCGTACTACACAAGTAGATACAGACCAAGATTTAGCTATATAAATACAGTCAAATTACACCCACACATGTCGCTTTAACTAGTAGTGGAATGACGGCAAATCTTATAAATCAAACCGAATCGCATTCTTGCCTCATGACAGAAATAGGCATAATAGTGGTAATAATATGATTATCTATATTATATAATAATCTGTGTCTATAGGTTCAAGACTTGTGGTAAGATCGTAGTAGCGTAGTAACGAGGCTTGTGGAGAGTATTAAACGGTAGGCAGCGGCTTGGCTCTGCCTCTGGCATTGCTGACGTCCATGAGCGACGGTAACCACTCACCATCAAATGGGCCGTATGCTCGTCTGCCTATACGGCAATAAAAAAATTTAGCGTAGTTGTCAGGGCGTATCCGATTTATCTTCTAATTACAGACTGACTGACGTGTAAGCGTTTCGGTAACTACCAAGCAAGATGATTCGCATGCTTCACTACCCGAAAAGCAATTTAAAAACAAAAAGATGTGTGATGTCGTGGGACACCGGATACGAACGAAGTTCCTTATAAAAATATTAATTTTAAGTTTTATTCGAGGTATAAAGAAAATAAAACTGGAGGTTTTGCAACAACCCACGTTCAGTCGGTAACGTGCGAACTTATTGTGGTACACTTCATTCACGGTTGTTTGCATAAGAGTTAGTGTATTGCGCAAACAAACGCTCTGAGATCGTGGTCAATGAATGATAAAAAATATATTATTTTTTGTACGTTATTACAAAGTTAAGCCGTACACTGTGTGCATTATAAAAATCTTACGTTACGGACGTTTTTTCCCGGTTAGGGTACCCCTCCGCGTCGTCCCATAAGGAACTTCGTTCTAATATTAGAACGTGACATAAAATGGTATTTTTTTTCGCAAGGTTTCTGCGAAATACAGTCATGGCAATGTACATTGAGGAATAATAGGTCCCTGTGGACGTTGTCTAACTTCTGTAATTGTTATCATAGTATTTCATGCCAAACCTGTAGGCTACGGCTTGGCTCTACCGTCGACGCTCTGTCGTCCATGAGCGACGGTAACCACTTACCATCAGGTGGGCCGTATGCTCGTCTGCCTACACAGGCAATAAAAAAACATCGGGCCAGGCGGCTTCAGGCAATATACCAACAGAGTTAAACTACGTTTTCCATTAATTGTCTATACTAATATTATAAAGAGGAAAGATTTGTTTGTTTGTTTGTTTGTTTCGAATAGGCTCCGAAACTACTGGACCGATTTGAAAAATTCTTTTTCCATTAGAAGCCGACATTGTCCCTGATGAACATAGGCTACTTTTTTAATTTTTTTTTTGTTTCATGTGTGTTAATGTTTCCGAAGCGAAGCGAGGGCGGGTCGCTAGTAAATTAATAATTGTAAAAGGCATTCAATTAACGATTTCAATGAGTTGAGTTAAACATGTTTAAGAGAATTGATCCTACGTTCGAATTTCAGGCTTATTACTTTTATATCACAATTACAGAAGTGTATCTGAGCTATCTACCAAGGTGTCGTTTGTCGAAATTTGAATATATTACAAGTCTTGAGAGACATCGAAACTTGTTTTCTTGTTTATTTAATAATGTATCTGATTAAAACCGAACTTAAATGATCACGTGAATTTCATCCACTTTAAAAAGACAATGGGTGATTTTTTCAAAAACTATTATATAACACAACAAACCTCAAATAATTGGTTTAATTATTATTAAAATATTAATTTCCTACTTAGTTTGTCCGATTAATTACTTTTCTCAGATCCTTAAACCAATAACAGGTATAATTCTCGTAAACAAACCTCAGGGCTTTATTTTTAATAATTTAAACCATGAATGCAAATTATTTAAATAATATAATAACAATATATATTTTTATTGTCCTAGTGACTCGGTCTTGAGATCTTTTTAAAACATTAGATAGGTGGACGAAAGAGGTCTTGGCTTTTTAGCGATAAGCCACCTTGAGACACGAGGATGAAGTTCACAATTGTAATGTATACCACCCTCCAATAGGACCGTACGATTGCTTTGTCGCAGAAATAGGCAGGGTGGTGTTACCTAATAACCGTGCGGGCTGATAATACACTCTTTGTGTTAGAAATAGACAACATATAACCAAATTATAATAGTTACATAAGTCGAACGAGGTCATGGCTTTTTAGTAATAAGTCACCTTTAGACATGAGGATGAAGTTTACAATTCTAAAGTATAAATTTTGTCCTACCACCCTCCAATAGGGCCGTACGATTGCATTGTCACAATTAGGCAGGGTGGTGTTACCTAACTAACCTAACCTAACCTAACCTTGCGGGTTGATAATACACTCTTTGTGTTAGAAATAGACAACATACAACCAAATTATAACAGTACCTAATATAATTGTGAACAAGAACTCCAGTTTCCGCGTCGATGTAATAAAAAACCGGTCTGCGCCCAAACCTGTTGTCGAATACGAGTAAACTATAAAATAAATTAGAAATGATTATTTTACGATTAAAGACTTGTTTCTTTTGACTATCACGATGTCCTCACATTATTAAAATTTCGAATGTCACTTCTATCACAAAAGAATACAAGCAAATATTATGACCAAATCAAATTCTAATTGTTAAATTTTATAATTTTACTTTTAATTTACATGCTGTCGAAATTTACGTTATGCGGTTTAATAAAATATCTGATATACTATATAATATATTTTTAATTCTATGTAAATAAGTGGTGTAATTAAATAATGTCGAGTTTATTTAAGCGAAAAGTCGTAGCTAAGCGTATATTTAGGTAAATAAATACCGCTATTTTATTCTAAAAGAAATATAAAATGTATTTTACAAAAAAAGTTTACGAATCGACTAATAAAATTCCGTGATGGAAGTGTAGCGGTATTCTGTCTGCCATCTAAAAGTATCCAATCAAAAAACCCGAATCACGCCAACGATAGTTTGGAGAAAATTTGCATATGTTTAAGTGCCGAACAACATTCTGATTGATCTAATAAAATCACCCGGTGGATGATATTCTTTTTGTAGGCCTCTCTTATAAAAACGTACAACAGAGGCTTTATTTTGATCGTATTGACAAGGAGATTGTCTTTTTCGCGCATAATGTGTTAAAGAACCTCATTTGCTGATATCATTGTACAAAACCAACTTAAAAAAATTAGTTATTCTGAAACGATTAGAATCAATAACCATTTTAGGGAAGCACGCGCTATACGCCTACCTAAGAAGCGGAATGGATCCTATTTCTGCTGTGACCTTTTGTTTTTATCATGTAATCCCACTGTAAAGGCTATCAATGTTACGTGTATCCTAACCCTTCTTTAGGGTTCTCGTAATGCATTACTTTAGGTTTAAAGATTTAGATTGCAGGCATTTTTTATCTTTTAGAAAAAAAAAGTGTTCTCTGTCTTAGTTGAAAACTTTTCATCTGTAAACTAAATGGCTAGAAATATTTAATTTATTTTATTATTCTTGCCATAGCAGGCAGACGATTCTACGGCCTGCTTGATTATAAGTACATAGTCACTACTGCTCATGGACATTAGCTATGCCAGGTGTCATACTCAAGTTCTCTACTGCTGTACTGCTGCTGACTCAATTTTTCTTTACACTTGCTTTTAATATTGACGAAATGAACCAATTATGAATTACAATTTTAGGAGAACGAAAGGAGTTATAGGACCTGTAAGAGATCAGGGTCTATGTGGAGCGTGCTGGGCGTTCAGTACAGTTGGCACTATCGAGTCTATGCAAGCCATCAAGACTGGCACTCTAATGCCACTCAGTGTGCAGGTATTTGAATTATCGTAATTATTGGTGATAGGAAGTTTTCTGAGCGTTTTGTGTGTGTGAAGCAGTATTGCGTTTCGGTTTGAAGGTTGGATGTTTGTTTGTTTGTTTTTTTTTCCAAAATAGTCTAGTAACCACTGAACACCATGTGGGTTGTGAGCTCGTCCACCCATCTAAGCAATAAGAAAAAGGTAATAACTTTTTCAGAAAGGATCGGGTATCATTCGGTTGTGATCATTGCCGGTGTGTTCAATCGAGTCATACAGGTGTAATGGACCCCTATTGACTAAAACCCTAATCGCTTTCCCGGTGACCTGCTATTATAAGGACGTATGCTTCAAGTTCACGGATACTTCAAGCACCGGTCATCGTTCTCGCCGAACCCGTCGCTTGCGACGATGGACTCGACGAGTAAATTAACCCATAGACACATCCTACTGAGTTTCTCGACGGATTTTCTCAGTGGGTCGCGTTTAGGGCCAGTGTTAGCAACACCCCGGTTTGAGCCCCGTGAGCTCTCCTACACGTCAAGGAAAAGCTGAAATAGTCTATCAAGGCTATCAGCATAGGTAAATAAATAAGCTTACGGATTGTATTGCAGGAAGTGATTGACTGCGCCGGTCTAGGCAACAGCGGATGCGCGGGTGGGGACATATGTCTTTTGCTAGACTGGTTGACCATAACCAACACGGCTATACAGCACGAGAAAGAGTACCCGCTCCGTCTCATGAGCGGCGCATGCAAGGCCACTAAGAACGCGACCGGCGTGCGAATATCCACTTTTACTTGTGACGAGTGAGTTAAACAATATTTTTAATAGTATTAAATTAAAAGTGGGAGTTTCCAGCGACTCTAGTGGTTTTTTTTGCTGGAAGAACCCGATAAATCGCGTCCAGAGATTTTGTTTAATTATTTCACATTCTCGGATGCAAAATGGATAATAAGTCAACCATGTTTCAAATTGTAATTTTGAGTAATATTGAAGCCCAGGTTATCATTCGTGTTGCACAGTGTTGCCATCAAATAAATCTAAAAAAAACTGCATCTCGGGATGGCCGTTAAAAGTGATCTAAGTTGAACTATATAATATTGAAATTGTTTAATTTAAAAGCTTAGGTTATTATTTAAGTTTTATGTATATAAAAATGATAATGTAAGGAAAATTGTAACATAAATTGCAAAAAATAATAATATATATAAATAGTTAGGAGTTACATACGTTCGCAGTAGCGCTGCTGCGTGCGAGAAAGGGACGCCAGAGAGACTGGCGCCGTAACGCGTTACGTAACGAAGCGCTTTACCCTCCCATAAGAAATTATCTCTACTTTAAAAAAACTAAATTTGCTAATTCATTTTCGCCTTACGCGATATACTATCGATACTGGTAGTTATGTGACTATGTATATGTAAATTTCAGTTTCGTCGGTGCAGAGGAGAAGATATTGGAAGCGTTGGCCACACACGGCCCGGTCACGGTCGCTGTCAACGCCCTAACTTGGCAGAATTATCTCGGCGGAGTCATACAGTATCATTGCAGGTTAATAGTTCAGATTATAATTCGTTCTATTTTTGTAGGTATAATACTCGACAACAATAGAAGTTTAGATATGCGCTTGTTTCACAATCATGTTTTATGTAGACTCGTCTGTATGTTATCAAAGTTCTTTTGATAGGCGTTAAGAAGTATTTAACTGACAATAAATCGAATATTGAAAAGTAACATAACTGGTGGTAGGACCTCTTGTGATTTCGCACGGGTAGGTACCACCACCCCGCCTATTTCTGCCGTGAAGCAGTAATGCGTTTCGGTTTGAAGGGTGGGGCAGCCGTTGTAACAATACTGAGACCTTAGAACTTATATTTCAAGGTGGGTGGCGCATTTACGTTCTAGATGTCTATGGGCTACAGTAACCACTTAACACCAGGTGGGCTGTGAGCTGGTCCAGCCAACAAAGCAATAAAAAAAAATTGTTTTACAGCTCTATAGGTGTCTCACTGTTAGCGCTTCGTATAACAGAGAATCTATAGAGCCGATCGTAATTTAACATCTCTTCATGTTTAATATTTGGTATTGACTCCCCGTTAATGTTGTTTCATTGCTGACTGAAATAGATACCAGCTCGTAGCTCCACGATCAAATCCTCTAGACACTTCAACCCGTACGTGGCCTTCTATGACAAATATTTCGATTTAAAAGCAAATTTGTATTACTCTGACAAGTGACACAATTGACAGCATGAATACCGACACTAGCCGTGAGACATTAGGTAGAAGTCTCAACAGTAAAAAATAACAACTCTCTCCACCTTTAAATTGGGAATTAATTGCTGCTTTATGGCAGAAATACGAAGACCGGTGGTACCTACCCATAATATTACTCTATACCCAGTTATTATTTATTCTGATAACAAAACCTTGGCGCTTCACATTTCGTCTTTAGATTTGTATATGATTTGGTTGATGTTGTCTCAAGTAGTACGTGTACTCTACCAAAGTCACAAATCCATACTAATATTATAAACGTGAAAATGTGTTTGTTTGTCCTTCTTTCACTTCGAAACGATTGACAGCATAGTGAAATAGACACGCTACCTTTTATCCTGAATGCAAATCTCGTATTTGTCTTTTCCAGCGGTGCACCGGCTGACTTGAATCACGCGGTCCAACTTGTTGGCTACGATTTGACGGCCGAAGTGCCTTACTACATCGCCAAGAACTCGTGGGGAGCCGACTACGGAAACGGTGGCTATCTGATGTTGGCCGTGGGCACCAACATTTGTGGTCTGGCCAACGAAGTCGCGACCGTAGACGTTCTATAAAATAGTTTTCATTACATAAAGGGATTCGAACAATTGGGACCATTTTTTTAGGTAATAATTTAATAGTTTTTGTTGTAATAGTAATTTGTAAACGTCGTTCTCTCTATAACAAATAAGGATACTCATTTTGTATAATTAAGTCTGTCATGACTTGTAAAATTATGTAATAGTTTTAGCGTAGGAGAGAAATTAATGCTCTACTTCCAGCTAATTGGGTTTCCATTTGCCGATATCTGTATTGTGATCTATGATAAGTTGTGACGTATGTTGACGTTGACATATTTGACATTTATTAACAGATACCGCAGATTTAAATATAAATGGGGCAATTAGTTATTTTTGTTAACCATTTTCGAATACCATGTTAGTTTTAATAATATGGGTGATTGTTATGTTTAAAGATCTTTGTAATCGCTAGATCTAGGGACCGCCTTTAGATCGATTACAGAGTATAAAAGCTAAAATGTTAAAGTCTAAAAATTAAGACAATAAATACTCCGTCCTAATCTATGTATGTATTTTTAATGTTAAGATTTATTTGTTGATATTACATATATTTTACAAATGTTCACGGGGCGTAGGGTAATCATTTCTAAAGCTCAATACGAATGTACTAACATGACGATTGTAATTAGTTTGCCAATTTCAGAGTAAATACTAGTCTAATAAGTTCAGATTTCGTCAATCAGCTTACTGAAATGGAGGCAGCTAGCTCCCCGCATCGCACTAGGTCGTGAACCCGCGTGTCTGGATATTTTTGTATTGTTAAATTTTTACTGAAAAAAAATCACAAACATTTTCGGGACTCGATTATTAATAATTAGTTTCAAGTATTTCAAATTTTTTAATATCAATTACACAGTGCATTTCTATTATGCATTACATAAAAACATATGTTGATAAGGCTTATTTTTGTAAAATTTACTTTAAATTTTGTTAAGTCGTTTTTCCAAATCATACCTTACTAAACTGTTTACGCCATGTATAGTGTTGCCATAATATGAATAATGATACATTATAATATAAGTTGTAATCTAACATGACACATATTTAATATTTAAAATTTGTTGCGAAGATTTGTTTTAAAGTGTCATTAAATGCAGCTAATTTTTATTTCACATTGAAATGAGTAATAATTCTTAACTTTTCGAAATAATTAAATAATTATGAACTCTTTTAGTTAACGTTTTCTTGCCAAGATTTTAATGAAATTGACATGTTTTATAATTCATGCGACCTGAGATCATTAAAGTACATGGACGTTTATTAATCATAAATGCTTTGAAGTGAAAATGTAAACGAATTTATATATGTATAAATATAATTGTATATTTATGTATGTATATGTGCTGGTTCTGTAAAGGGAATCCTAGCTTAGGGCCAAATGATCGTTGGTGATTTGTCCTGTATTGTTTAATGATGGATTAAGTTAGGCAATTTAAAGGTGGGACCATTTTAGATTAATAATTTTTAATTGTATTGTTATTTGTTATTGAAGTGCCTTTATAAAATAATATATCATAAATACGAATTTAAAGCCATAAAACCTTGCCAAATACTGTGATTGTAAATAAGCGGTTTCATAAAGCAATTTTTATATACATTTACTCATTTATTTTAATAAGGTCAAGTTCATATTTTGCATATTATACATATATTGAAACCGTATGAAGAAATGTTCAATAAATGGATTTATAAAAAATTATGTAAATGTTTTATTATTTATATTTTTTGATGCTGCTCTATTGGGGGGAGTTTACGGTTAACGGTTCTTTGCAAAATGATATGCTGACACAACACATTAGACCAGAAACATCACGTAGACCGCGAACACCGGACAATATTAATAAATTCAGTTCGTTGCAATTATGTTGCAATACAAAACCAATGAAGCGACTGCACTCAGTCCAACTACCTTTTTTTATATAATTTTATGGCCTGGATACGAGACCTTTAAGCCAAGTCTTATATATGTATAATACATACATATATTCTGTTATAATATGGAAAATGATATGAAGTTGATAAATTTGCGACTAATCGATTGGGATGAAACGGGATAAAATATAGTCATAGTAATGATGGTTATTTATTGACTTTTTTTTCAGTGGACCATTAAGAGGAACCCATGAAGCTATGTTCAGCAACTTTATTTAATTTTTTCACATTTTCTTAACATGCAAATATGTACTTCCTTGCACTTTCCTTCATCTTTCACACATGAACTTTCACTGATACCGAACAGTTAATAAACCATCGTTATTACATATTTCAATCTGGAGAAACCAAATGAACAAAATAAAAATAAAAACATCTTCGCCGCTCACGTTCCCGCTAATAATAATAATAATAATAATGTAAAGTGAAAAAAAAAAACTGAAATGATTGTTCATTTTTATATAATATTTAATACATATATTCTTTCAGACCACAAACGTTCACTGCTAGACATAAGCCTCCCCATTTAATCTATAAATTTAATGTATTTCATGTACATACATATATAATTGTACACGTATAGTCGTATTAATTTTGCAAATTATCCTGTTACGTTCATTATAGTGACTTATAGTTGAAATATAAGCAACTATAAAAATGAACAGAAACACATTAAAATTTGTAGTGCCCCTGTCTTTTTTAATTTTGATCCTATGTGGTGTTTTAATATTAAACGTTGTTTTTACGAGGGAACTCGATCAAAATGAACACTTTGAAAACGTTCCCACGTCTAAAGTATTCGATGCGTATTTAAAGAAATTTAACAAGAGTTACACCGAAGCAGAATACAAAATACGATTGAAATATTTCAGGGTAAGTTTATTTTTTTTATTTTTTTCTATTGTTTCAGTACAAATATATTTTTACATGTTTATATATTTTGTATTAAATAGATAAAATTAGTAGTGTATAATATAGTGAATTTCAAATATTACACTGTATGTGTGTAATGCAAATGGCGCCCCTAGCGGCAAACGTTCCAAGTTCATACAGATTTGAGTTAACTTTTACGCTACCGAGAATGTTAAAAAGCTCGCACTAAGCACAGCGAATACTGAGTCTCAATTATATTACAAACGCACAGTTGCATTCTTCGTATGACAGAGTTTTTTCTTTTTTTTCTTTTGTTTTTCCGTGGTCTAGTTTACCGTTGGAATTACGTGAGTGGATCTTTTAATGTACTACTAGTACACAATTGTTAATTATTGAATAAAAATCCTACAACGAGCGACTCATCGCTAAGAGATAATTATAGGGAAGACATACGAGTCCCATGTTCTTACCGTTTGAAACAACATATTTGATAAAAAATATAAATGTACATAGCATAATCATCATCAGCCTGTATCTATCCACTGCTGGGTGTAGTCCTCTCCCATAGTCCGCCACAATGAACGATCCTCCGCCTTCCGCATCTAATCTCTCCCAGCATATCGCCGCAAGTCATCGGTCCAACGGGCAGGGGGACGCCCAACGCTGCGCTGTACATAGCATTTTATATATATACCAATACCGTTATACCAAAAAATGCTATTTATATATTTTTTTCTACTTATTTACTTCTTTAGCGATTAGTAACGTATATATTTGATTTCGTCACATGTTGTGTTCTATAATTGTTGTTATGGTAATCTTGTGAGTCACGTTTAGTATTGTTTTGAACCAAGTTACGAACATGTTTTCCCGCTATTTTATTGCGTTGGCTAAAATAAAATTCGTATTATCGGCAGGCAGCTTTGGTGGATATCGCGAAAAAGAATCGAGAAACGGGAGCCGTTTATGGTCTATCTGTATTATCGGATCGATCTCAGGCGGAAATACGTCGACGGTTCATTACTCAATCTCGAATAGCGCCGCGCTTAAAAAACACGTATAGCAATTGCAGCGGTAAAATTTACCAGAATTTAGCTACTGACAATTTATTTTCGGAAGACCTACCGGACTATAAGGATTGGTGAGTACAGACTTATCTGAAGCAGGCTCGTAGTTTTGGAAGTACATGCAGTGACTAGGGTTGAGCCCTGAAAATGCTTATCACTGACGGTAGCAATTTCAGAATTTTATAAAGAAAATTTATCTAATTGAACTATAACATACACTCTATTGTAAATATTCAATCAAATTTCAGAATTGAACTTGTTTTAAAGATACCATGCGTTAAAATCAATTGTTTTTGAATGCAAGAATAATTATTGAAATGCAAATTTCTTAAATGTTGATACTACTGGCGTTGGAAATAATATTGTCTATAATATGTTAACTGGCATATAATTGTATTTTTTCCACCTACACAGTAAATAAATACGTCATTTCCTTAAGGCATTTATTGTGTTTTCAATTATTGTGTGTCAATTAGTTTATTACGAACAGTATGGTAAAGGGTTATTTTCTATTAAAAATGGAGCAAAATTTCCACTATTGTTATTTTAAGCCATGATGTCGTGTACTCCGAAAGGAATTGATTTTGTTGCACGGTCTTTTGGTTATCATATTCAGAGAGATAATTTAAAAATAGAATCAAGTTTTATCTATCAAAACATGATTATTTAAGGCGAGAAGAGGGAATGATCGGACCTGTTTTGAATCAAGGAAATTGCAATGGCTGTTGGGCATACAGCATAGTTGAAACCATGGAGTCTATGGCTGTAAAACAGAAAATGAGTCACACACGTCTTAGCATACAGGTTGGCTAATTTAAGCATTTTATGCTGACAGCAAAACAGGTTGCCTTTATTTTAGTATAATTTCTTATTTCCTCAGTATGCTGACGAGTATAGGTACCGCGTCATGGTAAGTGGTTATAGTTGCTCATTAACGTCAGATATGCAAGTCGTTGCCTACCGCCGAGTGCTCTCCGCAAACCTCATTTGAAGAAGTACATGTTAATTAACTTGAAAATATGTACCCGCATCAAGTATCGACGAAAATACATAAATTTATAACTTTGCTCTAATATCATGACAGAGATCAACAGGATAAGAATATATTAATTGTTAGTTCAGTTTTGGAACGAAGTTCCTTATAAGACGATGCGGAGGGGTACCCTAACCGGGAAAAACGTCCGTAACGTAAGATTTTTGTTTTTTGTTTTTATTTTACATATTACATTACTCAGGAAATAAGTCAGTTTTACTGATTCATAAATTTATAACACGTAGTTTACTGCTACGAGCGTACGTACACAAATTTTAAGAGGAACTGGTTTGAAGCAATCCGTATTCATTGAGTTTTCATTATTTTTGCGATTAAGTTCATCTAGTGGGCGGGTTCACAATACTTGGCATCGCGATATATGGAATACGGGTCTTTCGGTAAACCTTTTCTTTTCTTTTTCTGGGTCGGGGGTCCACTTTCTTCGATGTCACCGCCTAGGGGGCCTTGGTTATGTTGGACTGGACGGCCCGCAGGTGTTAGGAGATGACCGCGGGCTTAAGGATGTAATTTTGGGAACTACCCATTAAGCGACTCCCCTGCACTCTCGCGTAAGCTTCCGATGTACCCCGAGGTCAGAACCCGGGCCGGGTAAGGGGTTTACTGCAGTCAACACTGCAACCAGACGCGCGGTTCAACCAAGGACGCCCGCTAGACGGAGTCTTTGAGGGTCTTTCAGTATACCTGGCCCCAAACAAAATTTAGATTTTAAATAAATCTGATTTAAAAATGATATCTGTTTTAGGAATTACTAGACTGCGTTAGTGTCTGTGAGGGCTGTAATAAAGGCCACGTCGAGGAGGCTCTGAATGAAATGTGTATTAATGATACCGTGGTTACAACAGAAGATAGCTATCCTCTTGGGATAAGTCGTGGAAATTGCAACTCCAGTACATTTAAGGGCAGAAAGATAAAGGAGTACTGGCATTACAGGTAAGGAACTTGATGTAGCAGCGTCTTGCCTATTTCTGTCGCGAAACAACAACAAATTTTAAGGACGGGCAATCGTTGTACTGTGTAGTACTTCGTAGAGTTTATGTTTCAAAGCGCATGGCGGCATTTACGGTGCTTAAGTCTACGGGGCTCCTGTTGACAGTTGACGTTATGTTGGACGTGAACTCTTCACTGGTCTAAGCAATAAAAAAACGTAAGCCCAAGTGGATAAGGTTTCCATTAAAACGCAGAAATATTGAAGGGAGTGGTCCGGAAGCTAAATTTTGTTTCTATTCTAAAATGCTTTACTGGTGGTAGGAAATCTTGTGAGTCCGCGCGGGTAGGTACCACCACCCTGCCTATTTCTACCGTGAAGCAGTAATGCGTTTCGGTTTGAAGGGTGGGGCAGCCGTTATAACTATACTAGGACCTTAGAACTGGTATCTCAGGGTGGCGCATTTACGTTGTAGATGTTTATGGGCTTCAGTAACCACTTAACACCAGGAGGGCTGTGAGCTCTTCCACCACAATTATCTGCCTGAAACGGATTGCAGGGTCAGCTGAATATGTCAATAAGATTGTTGTGGTTTTGAGTTCACGGATCCCGCGGGCGTAATGCCAAACTTGAGATGTAAAGACGGCTACCCGTTAAAACTAGAATAAATTTTTAAATTGTATCAGCCAGAATGGTGAACTACGCTTTATAAAATTTGCGATTTCTAATCAATTCTGTTGTAATTCGTTGATGTCTTGTTAAACAGTTTTATGGATGAAAATATTTTACGTCGCGTGATAGCCCACCATGGACCCGTCATAGTCAAGGTGAACGCTCAGCCCTGGATAAATTATCTTGGAGGCATCATCCAGCGCGGTTGTATGTAAGTGTATCTAATAAATCTTAAGTTAAAAGCTGCTTTACAGTTGAAGCTCGCGTTACAGTTTTTGTGCTCACGGACTGAATTGTTATTCCTTAATATTGAAATATTCGTTCAATTTCCTATAAAAATAGTTATTAGTTTGAGACCGTGTTAGTTCTTTGTATGCGAAAAGAAACGCAATTTTCATTGTTTTATTTAGACATGCCCGAATATTCGGCTACTATTCGGTATTCGGCCGAATAGTACCTATTATTCGGCCGAATGCCGAAAAATGACGTGATTTACTCGCAACTGGAACAGTCAAATGCCCGGACCGCCCGCGCACGATGGAGACAGGTCCCGAGCTGTCGTATTATTCTCTACGCGCTCAACTAACTAACATGTACTTTGTGCCGAATATTCGGCCAAATCACTATTCGTGGCAACTCTAGTTATTTATGGAGGGTAGAAGTAAGGAGCATCATCACGCGGAGCGGAGCCAAATAAGGTGGCGCCATAGTAGCAAGAGGAAAGATTTAAAAAATGGCACCATGTACTATCACACTTCAGTGCAACCTAGCATACTTCACTCTGTTTAAAACTGCTATATTCAAAGCATTTCCACTTCCTACACTAGCGATGTTTCGGTAATCTTCGAACAATAATATGCTGTTTACAGATGGACCACTTTTGCAACTTGTCTCCTATACAAGAGGGTGCTCCTTACCTCTATCCCTATAGGTCCTAACAAGAAGTTAAAAAACTCGCATTAAGCACAAAGATAGATTTCAGTTATGTTTTTTCTGTGTATAGGCGCAGTGAAGACGGAGCCACTTTGGATCACGCCGTTCAAATAGTCGGCTACAACGCGCGGGGCAGTGTACCCTACTATATAGTGCGCAATTCTTACGGTGCCGACTTCGGTATCGGGGGCTATGTAAAGCTCGCCATGTACCGCAACATTTGCGGTGTAGCTGATGATGTGGCATTTTTGACAGTTTATTAAAACGTGTCAAAGTTAAATTATTAACTTCAGGAAATTAAGATAGCTAGTTTAATTTAGTTAGTATTATAATCTTGGAAGTTTTAATTGGGAAATCTGCTAACTTCGGCTTCGTAAAGCGTATGGAGGGTAGAGGTAAGGAGAATCGTCTCATATGGGAGAAGCTTAAAAGAGTGTCCCACTTTCAGCACTAAATAACAGTTCAAAAATCCTCCAGAATGGCGCTAGCATAGGCACAGGGTATGATATGAATTGAGCAGTTGTTAACTGATTGAAGTATGTTGAGTTAGGAAATTTAATATATATAATGACTAGAGTAGTTAGTCACAGTGTAATATACAAGACCTCACATGTTTACGTAGTCCAAATTAATTTCGTCAATATAACCTAAAATTATTGCTGTGGTAAAACGTGGAGACATCGATTGCATTTTCTTATCAGCGTTAAATAGAATACTTTTGTGATTTTGTAGTTTGCTTACAGTTCTTTCGTCCTTTTTTATTTCTCTATTTTATTCTAATAACTTTCAGCGCCTTTTTTTTTATTTACCCGGTTGCTACTGTAGTGCCACCCTTATTTAGCAGATTTTAACGGGCACTTTTTACATACAGAGTTACTACCCTCCATAGTAAAGCATCTCTGTCGCAAACGTTAAATTGTACGACAGAGATAGCGCTCTATGAAGCCGAAATTAGCCGATTGTTTCTTTCAAAAGGTCGAAGAGCAATATTTATCGCCGGTCACTGTATATTCGAAGAGGAATTGAATGCATGCTTTGATTTCGTATTTCCCTTTTAATACTATTAAAATTTAAATGTAACAACTAACTTTTATAATACAGTACCACCATAACAATAAACTATAGTAGGTATATTTTTGTCACTATAATTGAAATAATTTGTTGGTTAATAAAGGCATACACTATAATTAGATAGGGTTGTTTTATTTCTGAACGACATAGTACAAAAGATGAAATGTGGTCAACTACAATCATTGTAAAACCATAAACATTTAACATTTTTTTTTGTTCTACATATTTACAGGAATTCCAGCTTTGTGCGGACCAATTTTATTAAATAGATACAGAAACTTTAATATGGTATGTTTACTGAGATTCCCCATGTTTTATCACTATATGATACGATCTTTTTTGAGCATAAGTAGGTTGCTCTTAGGTTTTGATAATCAACCAGTCTTGCAATAGAAGCAATCTGGCCAGCTTCCAGATTGAAGGGTGGATTAGTCATTATACATATGTATAAAGCGATTGACACTTCGTCCTTATCTTTCAAGGTGCTGTCACTTACTTTGGGACTATTGGGATATTTGGGATAATCTTAGGCAGTTTAGAACTCGTCTAACCGTCTATAGAATAAAGAAAATCCCCTATAGAAAAAAAAGTTACTATATAATTATAAGTTACACACTTCTGAATCAAATATGTACCATGAATATAAACCTGCATAGGTGGAATCCATCGCTTAAGTCATTTGCAAACTCGTTGACTACGTACTAACAAGGAAATAGGAAAGTCATAATTTCTAGAATGTTACAATTACATACCTACTAAATACATAGAATTAAAATTTAAGGTTTAATGAGCAGAACTCGTGGAACAAAATAACGTTCAATTTGTATCAATACGATATCAATTATAATACATTCAGAAGTCTTTGGGTATCAAAGTGAACAATAAATGCTGATTGATAACCAACTTCCATGTTGTTGTACTGAAAAAATATAGAACGCAAAATTTTTCTTCTCCTTAAATGTATTATTTCCATTTTAGTAATTTCTTCGGTTTTTTTAGAATATACTACTTTTCTGTTATTGTGGTCACGGACGACTAAGATGTTAGTAATTTTTTTTTGTATAGCTTTGGTGGGTGAACGAGCTCACGGCCCACCTGGTGTTAAGTAGTCACAGGAGCTATTCGTCGACATTTCAATATTGTATCAATGTATTTTTTTTTTCAAAGTATTAAGTATTAGAAACGCCGGAAATTATAAAATGACAATCAAATATTCAAGATTAAATCGTAAAAGTATATTTTTTATTATAAATTTTATTTCAATTTTGTGTTTTTTTTTATGTTTTAATTTCAGAGCAGCACTTCAGGCATATTACTCAGTGTTTCAAACATCAAGCAATGTTTTCATTTACACTCGAACATTCGATGTGACCTTGAGATTGTTAGCAGGAGCTGGTCATTCAACTCTGAGTGCTATCAAATTGCGGTCAACTTCATTTCAACACATTTTTTTACACTATTTTTATCAGTTTATGGCTCTTTTGGTATTTTTCTTAGCATTTTATTCTATATTTTAAAAAAAACAATGGAGGAATATGGAGCGTACACTTCTTTCCCACACGATGCAATCGATTGTCACCGTTTGATTGTATCGTATATTGATATATATGTGCCGGCATTATCATGATAATTGTAGTTCGCATTCACCAGTCGCGTGATGAACGCGTACATCACATAGGATTGTTTTCTTAATTGTTTATGGCCGCTTGAATCATTCGGTGAGTCGGTAATAAATACTTATCAATGACAAAATTATTACTATATTCAATTACATGTAATTTTTAGTCTTTATGCTGTAATTTAGCTTGTTAATTGATCTTGAATAGTGTGGTACGGTCGAACATAATTGAGTAATGGTATTTTAAATGCTCTTCATAATTTATGATGATGATGATTTATCTTCATGATTTATGTGTGTATGTATATATGTAGTCTGATATATTATTTTTATTTTTATTATTGTTATTGTTTAGATTGTAAATTGATTAGATTGTATTCTTCTACCCACTCATTTAAAGCTTTCCTTCGTTAAGAACGGTTAGCTGGTAGAAAACTCAGTTTTTGAGTTAAGCTCGCCATTTTTATATCTTATCGCAATTACTGTAATATTAACTGTGTGTCCAATAAAGAATAAATAAATTTTCGTTTCGCTTGTTATCGTGTTATAAGTTTTTATTACAGCAAACATTTAAGATAATATAAACTTTGCGATTGTATAATTACATTGACGAAGATTATATTTTGAACTGTGTGCTTAGTGTGAGTTTTTTAACGTTTTCGATAGCGTAAAAGTAATTCAAATTTGTATGCAGTTGCAACAGCGCCCCTAGCGGCAAACGTAGGCAAACGTTTCAAATCCATACAAAATTGATTTAACTTTTACGCTATCGAGAACGTTAAAAAACTCGCACTAAGCACACTGTACACACGAAATTAATTTAGTAGAAAGCAGCAGGATACACTACTTGGTAGAGCGCGAGTATCGCTCGTAAAATACTTTTGTACGCATTACATTGCTCGTAACAAAAAACTTGTTCCTTTCTATCCCATGAGTTTATTTATTTCATTAATTCTTATTCTGTATCCGCAATATTGTGTCGTCATAAGTTTTTATTGGATATGTATGTAGAACGTATCTTTGTGTTTATAATTTTAAAGGCAGATAACACAAGCTCTGTGTAATCTGCCTATAAAATTATATTATACATATAATTATATGTTTATAAGTAAATTTGCTATTAGCAGCATGACCGGTTACTTTTAATGCTATTGTTTTTTTTTGTAATTTAGTTTTGTGGTATTAAAACAAAATTATAAACTTACTTGTTCTTATAAACTTACTGAAACGAAATTCATTTGTAATTTAATTTTACTAATCAGGTTAATGCTGTTAATCACTAATGTTATGACAGTTTTCACTGTTTACTCTTTAGTATCAGCAATTACTAACTACACAGTCTCTAGCTCTCGTCATATTCGATGCGAAATAAAAAATCTGAACTCCTCAAACACAACATTTTATTTAGTTCAGTCTAAGATGGTGCTCGACGGACCATATTTTATCATCATCGAAGGCTGACGAGCTTATTTGTGGTGTACAGCCGGTGGTAAGTGGTTATTGTCGTTCATTGACTTCGACAATAACAGAATAACAGTCAAGCTGCTGTCTACTGTTCATCAACATACAAGGAAAACAGAAATTTAGTCAAGAATACTTATTTTTCATGTGGCTGTTTTACTTACTCGGTTTTCAGTTTTGAATAATAAACATGGTGACTTTGAATGTTGAGGATTTTGGACAGCATCATGGAGAGACGGTTTCAAAATTCACATGGAGGGCATCTGATGGCTTCTCAGTGTCCGTCATTTCATATGGGGCTACCATACAGTCAATTCAGGTAATTGACATAATACTCTTTTACGGCATCGCTAACCTCATTACGTAGCGTGTGTTTTTTATTGCCTTTTTGGACATACGAAATTAGACTTGAGAGACTTTGTAGAAATGTCCTGGGCACTGCTAAACTGCTGCTAATTAATTCAATCATCTAATGCGATTAAATTAAATTAATTCCATTGCTTAGCAAAACGAACTCTTAGAGTTAAGTTCACGTTTTGCACGTTTTTGAATGGTTCCTTTTATGATATGTTTTGTTTTTTACAATGAAAATAAATTGATTCGGTGTCAGTCTTGATTCCTCGGAAATTATCGAGTTAGATGATTATTTTTTTAAGATCGTTAAAGGTTCTGCAACCGAAATTGATAGCACCGCAAAGGGTTGCTACAAAGAAATTATATTTTGGGTGGCCTTTACAAACTCGAGCGATTTCAAGACTTATCTATTTTTTCTTAATTTGAAGTTCATACTAGATTAAAAACTATGTATCTCTATCTGTCAGAATCAGAGCTGCTTGACCTGGTCCTCTTAGTTTTTTTTCAAGCAGATAAGTATTTCAGATGTCCTAAGGTAAAAGTAAAGGCATTTTTCCCTTATTCCGGTTTTTGTTTAACGACTTATAAAGACTATTGTGCTTATTAAATTTCCAAAAAAAAAAAAGAATTCTAATATCAAACATAATTCACCAAGGTACCGGACAAATACGGAATCACCAGTGACGTTGTTCTGGGCTTTGACGAACTCGACGGGTACGTGAACAGAAACACACCGTACTTAGGGACCACGGTCGGCCGCTGTGCCAACAGGATCGGCGGAGCAAAATTCAGCATCGACGGCACGACTTATCAACTCGCTAACAACATTGGGAAAGATCATTTACATGGCGGGATTAACGGATTTAATAAGGTGATTTGGAACTGTTATTCCCTCTAATATCATAAAGGTAACTTTAGAGTTTCTCGCCGGATCTTCTCGCGGGTGGGTCGTGGGTCGCGATTCCGATCTGGTAGTAGATTTTTATTTTTATTTTTTATTGCTTAAATGGGTGGACGATCTCACGGCCCAACGTTACAACGTAAATGCCGCCACCCACCTTGAGATAAGAGTTCTAAAATCTTAGTATGGTTACAACGGCTGCTTTTTAGCAGAAATAGGCAGGGTGGTGGTGCCTGCGGACTCACAAGACGACCTACTACCAGCAATTCTGCGAAGTACTGCTCTTGCTAAGGCTAGTGTTAGCGAATTCGCCGGGCTGAATCCCCTGAGCTCGTCTATAAGTTAGATGAAGCTGGTATACCCCTCGAGGTTATCAGCATAGGTAGGCAAGTAAATAGTACGTGAAAAAAGATGCTGATGGGTTCTAGTTACGATAATAATTGGAAACGACTTCTCTGTGGTATTGCAGCGTCAGTTACGCCTGTCAGCTGCAACGCTCCTATTTGTTACAGTTGACACGTCAAATACCGACTGTAAGTGCGATTTTTCTGATAACGCAAAAAGCCGCAGTGCGTTTGCGTATAGATATTTTTATAACAATACGGGCCTCGTGTGGTTTGCGCTATTTTACTAAAAATAATTTATAAAATAGAAACGCTTTATTTTTATTAATTTCAGGCGAATTGGAATTCCACCGTTGACGGTACTAAAGTGATATTTAGTTATCTATCAAAGGACGGCGAAGAAGGATACCCGGGTGATCTTATTACTAACATTACTTATGAAGTTACCGAGGACAATGCCTTGCATGTCGACTTTATGTCGACGACAACTAAAAAGACCGTTGTAAATCTGACAAACCATTCGTATTTTAATTTGGCTGGCCACGAAACTGGTGTCCAAGAGATCTACAACCATATCTTTGTTATAAACGCTGACAAGTAAGTTGAAACATTTCGTATTTATGTATAGTATGCTAAATTAAGAATACTTTAATGTTTAAATTTCGCGTTTATTATGTTCTTATTTTATTCCGAATATGTTAGAGGAAGTCTGATAGTGGCACCTGTGACAGAGAATCTGAGAAGTGCGCGTTTGGGATGGTATGGACATGTGACGAAATGAAAATGAGCTTGGTAAGAAAATGTTAACTATGAATGTGGAAAGATATAGAGGAAGAGGTAGACCTAAGAAGAAATGGATGGATTGCGTGAAAGACGATATGGGTAAGAGGGGAGTGAGCAAAGAAATGGTATATGATAAAAGAGTATGGAAGGAGAAAACATGTTGCGCCGACCCCAGGTAACTGGGAGAAGGGCAGGATAATGATGATGATGATGATGATGATATGTTCTTATTTTATTCCAATTCGAACTTTAATATTTTTCATCGATATAAACTATCTTCTGTTATCACTAATATGTACTAAAAGAAAGTTCAGAGTGAATTCCATGAAAATCGCATTCCTCTTCCAAATTTTTCAATTACTAACATAATCGTTTGCGGTAGGTAGCTTGTTGTGAACACGGTTCTATTATGTTCCTTCTTATTTATTTGAAGCAACCCTTATTCACTTTCGAAGGAAATAAAATATTATGCCAATTCCATGGAATATTGTCTCATGCTTCAAGGTGGTCCGTATAGCCAGTTTTTAATATTCAGTATTACATTCAGGGTAGGTATTGATAGTGCGAAAGCAATCACTGGTATCTGCAGTCTTAGATTGCATATGTTTCTTTGCTTTTTAATGCGTACATCGTGATAAAACTTTAAGTGTTGCGAACAGCAAAAGTGAGATTTCACACATTTCAAAGCTGTATTTAATGTGATATTTGTGGCAGCACCGTATCTACGCACCGTATCTAACCATCTACGAGTAATATACTATGGAGGTAACATAGACATAACATAGGATTACAATTTCTGTGATTGAAAACGGTGGCGGTCGAAAGCGTTTTGAGTTATGATTTGATGATTGATATTCATATAAGACAGTTCTCTTTACCCTGCCTATATAGACACGATACCGAATTCTTTTGCTGTGAACTAACACCTATTGTTACCCATCAGAAATGGATCGGATCGCCAAATCCACATTATGAACAGGGTTAACCTCACAGATGTGATAAAATAGACAAAACTTTTCAGGATCACGGAGACGGATTCTGGATCGATTCCGACTGGTGGTTTTATAAGCGTAGGAGGAACGCCCTACGATCTTCGCGTCCCAACTAAACTCGGCGACGTCATAAATAAAACTGGGAACGGTTTCGATGACAACTTCTGCATCTCAACGTACACAAATAAAGTAAGGGTGATCAATTGTTACACTTAACAGTAATGGCCCGTTAAAGCATTGAAATTAAGAGGCCATAGCTCCGTGATGATATTTTTTCATATAATCAGATATCAGCTAATTTTAATGAATTAATTAAGATTTGATTTTATTGTTATGTAAATAATAATATTTATAAAAAAATTATGCAAATCGCGCGATGTTCTCTGAGAGTTCACTTCGTTAACTGGTTGCCACAAGACGAATAGAACTCGAATACTTATTACTATCTGCGTGCTTAGTGCGCGTTTTTTACCGTTCTCGATACCGTAAAAGTTAGCTCATATTTGTATGGAATTGGATCTTTTGTCTACGTTTGCCGCTAGGGGCGCTGTTTCAACTGCACACATAATTGGGTTAACTTTTACGCTGTCCAGAACGTTAAAAAACTCGCACTAAGCACATTGAGTACAATCGGTTCGAGTATGCTCTAATACAGGGGTGGCCAACTTGATTACAACCAAGATGTACTGTCTTCTGGCGAAATACTCTGCGATCTACCAATTACCTTTCTTGAAATTTAATGAAATAATATAGTTCAGTATACAAATAAGTAGCTTGTTTTCTTTTATTAAACAGATTAAAATAAACCTGAAATTATATAATAAAAGAGAATTATTGTGTAGAAGAGAGGATGAATAATGTGACGTAATGGTCATTAACAAATGATACAAGATGAAGATGATACGCGTAGTTGTTGGTGATTACGTTGCGCAGTCTGTTCTATTTATTTATATTTTTTGTCTTGCCACGATCGACCGATTGGCCAACCCTGCTCTAATAGAACTAGGGATGTCTGAAATGCAATAAAGTATCGATATATATCGGATCGATATTTTTTGAAAATATCAATATTGATATTGATACATATTTTTATTAAAAAATATCGATATATCGGTATGATTTGACAGAGAATATTCGCGCTAATCAATAGACATAATTTTTAATGACATTTTATGAAACTTTATAAAATTTTAATAGTATAATTTCATAAAATTTTCTGAAATTTCATAAAATTTCAAAATCTTTCATGAAATTTCATGAAATTTCATAAAAATAAAAACCCGGGAACATATAAATGTTTGTTGGTCTGAAAAATATCGATTTTCATACCCTTTCGATACTTGGAATTTTATATCGATACATCGATGTATCGAAATATAAAATATCGCTCAAAAAATCGATAAATTGAAAAAATAATATCGATATTTCGATGTATCGATATTTTTTCAACAAGCCTAAATAGAACATCTCATACACACGAATGATCATTATGATGTGGCTTTAATTTTAATTAATATAATAATTCATTTATTGCAGTCATTAAATTTCGTGTCTCGGATCCTTCATCCATCATCGGGACGCACTCTCGAAGTCTACAGCGATCAGCCCGGAGTCCAGTTTTACACCTCTAACTCCCTCCCTGCTCCTCAAGAGTCTGCTCTGGTTGGTAAACAGGGAGTTGGCTACAGACGTCACGGCGCGTTCTGTCTCGAGACCCAAAATTACCCGGACGCTGTCCATCACACGAATTTCCCGAGAGCAGTTCTGTATCCTGGCGAAGTGTATAAACATAAAGTGGTGTACAGATTTGCTGCTGCTGCTGCAGAAAAGCTGCAGTATCCTATTGTTTTGCCTGCGTGAACGAGCACGATTTCGATGACCTAATAAACAAACTGCATTCTTGAAACTTTTTGATTTTAATCTCGTCATTAATAACATGCAATGTTATGAACGAAAGCAGTCAAGTTTTTGATGATTTAGTATTAAAAAGTTAAAAAAATATTTAAGGTACTAAGAGGTCTTATTAGGTTCTAATTTAGTATCGACTAGCTGACCCGGCAGACTTCGTAGTGTCTCAATCGATAAATAAAAGACCTAAACTTTTGTATAAAATAAACTTAAAACAAACAAAAGGAATCCGTCCGACGGGGGGATACATCAAAGGAAAAACAAAATTGTTATTTTTATTTATATTCCGAGCATTTTCATATTTACCTTTTAAACCTTCTCTGAACTTCTACAAATAATTCAAGACCAAAATTAGCCAAATCGGTCCAGCCGTTCTCGAGTTTTAGCGAGACTAACGAACAGCAATTCATTTTTATATATATATATATATATATATATATATATATATATATATATATATATATATATATATAGATAGATAGACTGTCATTATTATTAGGGAATCCAACACTCAGATAAATATTACCCTATCCATTAAGTACATGTATTTTCTACATGGATACCAAGTTTCAAGTCCATCGGATGCATGGTTCAGTAGTTATAATGGAACATCCGTAAATACCACTGTAGATTTATATTTTAGTATAGATATAGATTATCTTCAGTAGCAGTCTCTTCACATTTTATGTGACAGTAATAACAGAATAACAATATTTTTGTCAGTTACAAATTAGTCAGATAAATTCGGAAATTAAAGATAGTATTTAAAGTAAAATTTAAATTTTAGTATGAATACTTACTTTCATCTGTTTTGCTGCCATGATGAGTACTGACACACAGTGCTATCAACTATATTATTAGGTGGATAATTATAATTGATTGCAATATAATATAAAATAATAATATAATCGGCGTCCATGAACATGAACCGATCTGTTAAAACCCCGAGTATTCGTAAAGGTTTGTCGTCGTGTCCTAACGGATAAGACGTCTGGTGCGTTCGTGTGGAGCGATGCACCGGTGTTCGAATCTCAGGCGGGTATCAATTTTTCTAATGAAATACGTATCCAACAAATGTTCACGATTGATTTCCACGGTGAAAGAACAACATCGTGCAATAAAAATTAAACCCGCAAAATTATAATTTGCGTAATTACTGTTGGTAGGACCTCCTGTGAGTCCGCACGGGTAGGTATCACCACCCTGCCTTTTCTGCCGTGAAGCAGTAATGCGTTTCGGTTTGAAGGGTGGGGCAGCCGTTGTAACTATACTTGAGACCTTAGAACTTATATCTCAAGGTGGCTGGTGCATTTACGTTGTGGATGTCTATGGGTTCCAGTTACCACTTAAAACTAGGTGGGCTGTGAGCTCATCCACCCAACTTGGCAATAAAAAAAAAGTTTTCATTCGCGTTAAAAAAGAGGATACATAAAAAAATACATCGTTTGAATTAAAAATGTAATAAAATATGTCTTAAAAATATTGTCAGGACACATTATAATTTTTCGTTATAAAGAAGCTTCAAGGCCGTTTTGCGGGGTCGTCTCATCTCCGTTTTCCCTGACGTTGTCTCCCCATGTGAGATTGAGGCTGCGTTTCATGTCTTCGTCCAGTGGCGGTATTAGGGCACGAGGCAACAGGAACGTGGACAAATTGAACAGATCAAGAAAGACTTTGTAACGATCGCTGTAATTAATAAATACATTTTTATTTATTACGTAAACAAACAAACAAATAAACGGTTATAAATATATATAAATATATGTAACCTCTATACGATTAATCCTTAAAGAGGTTAATATGTTATTTATATCATTCTTCTATAGATGACATAAATAGAATTTCGATTATTGAAACATTAGAATATTAGACATATAAAGAGCATTTTTGCAATATTAATATATAAAAAGATATAAAAATAATGGTGAAGCAATAGCTTTAAATGTTGTTTCTCTTTATAAGAGCAACTCAATTGCTATAGTTTTACAAAGCTAAACTGTATTTTGATTTAAATAAATAAATACATTATATACATATATATAAATATTTCTATTCAATCTATACTTTATTGATATTATAAAGCTGAAGAGTTTGTTTGTTTGAACGCGCTGATCTCAGGAACTACTGGTCCGATTTGTAAAACTCTTTCAGTATTAGATAGTCTACTTATTTAGGAAGGCTATTTTGCGGGATTGATTTTTTTTACACGATGTTATTCCTTCACCGTGGAAGTCAATTGTGAACGTTTGTTGAGTACGTATTTCAATTAGAAAAATTGGTACCCGCCTGAGATTCGAACACCGGTGCATCGCTCAACACGTATGCACCGGACGTCTTATCCTTTAGGCCACGACGACTTCAAACGTGTTCACGTGACTAAGTCCTGGGAGTGTACTGTCATAGCGAGAATTAACGTATGTTTTAAGTTACCTTAATGTTGACCGTAGATACTGATAGCCAGACGAGCCCCCGGTCCCGAGCTGTTGCGACCCGATCATCCTTTGCACCATTATAACGTGGTTGTCTGTAAAATAGAGTCACGACTACTTAAACGAACGACAAATTTAAATATAAATTCTTTTTGTTGTTCATTCGTCTCTTCACTTATTCGATTTGCTGGAAAAAATACTGATGAAGAAATTGAACTCGCCGCTCTCAACATACTTTTTTATATTTAAAATCGTTAAATTATTTCGTATTCTGCGAATAGAAAATACAATCACTTTTTTTTTAGAGAGTGATTGTGAGTGCCTATTTTGTATCTTTATATTTATTTATATATATTAAATAGCTTACCGTTTTCGAAAACAGGTATTGCCGAGATGAGGACTTTTAAGGATTTTCTTCACATAAATGTCTCAGTTTGAAGCTCGATATATCGTATAAAAAGCCTTAAAAATATATGGGATGCGGCTTAATTTCTGATTTAGATATTTTTCGGCAACTTCAGATGATCTGTAGTGGTTGATTACCTGCATCCATACGCTTTTACGCCATGTAAATATTGCAACAGCTCTCACAATTACAAATACTAGTGGTCCCTCAGTAGTCGAAATTCGACTATAATTGTTTGAAATTTTAAGTTTGAATATTTTTATTGGTTGGTTGGTTGTCAAAGATTATTTATACTTCTTTATTCACAGATTTCGCTAAGACTACACTATAGACAAATAATATTAAAGACAAACAATATTAATCTATTCTCAATTTGAATACAGATTTAAAACAATAAACAAAGAGTTTAAATATATTATTATGTGTTCTGTCAAATACATGGTAGTATGTATGATTTTTTTTTTATTGATTTAAGGTATTTTTGATGCATAATTAAAAAAAAAATAACATTCTGCACTCCTTCTCTATATTCTCTGTAAGTGCGGGCAATTTCATACTCCTCCGTCTGCGCAATTTTCGTAGAGGTTCAAAGTTTTTGCTTCACGTATAAAGATAAATAACTCACAACGCCATTTCGTGATGAGACTGTCGATGTCCATCAGCAGAGTGAGGAGCTGATGCGGCTGCGAGAACCGAGGCTCGTCGCGGTAAAACGTGATCATGATTGCACCTTGGAGTGCTCTATGTGACAGCCTGAAATTAAGAGAGACGTTCTCAAGAACGCGGTGTTTCACGGTGTTTCCCGAGCGCTATGACATGTCCTTCTTCAAACGAGGCTTGTGGAGAGTATTAAGCGGTAGGCAGCGGCTTGACTCTGCCCCTGGCATTGCTGAAGTCCATGGGCGACGGTAACCACTCACCATCAGGTGGGTCGTATGCTCGTCTGCCTATACGGCAATAAAAAATAAAAAAAGTAAAAACCATTTGTGTCGCCCTAAATTTTGTGTCTTCCTTCTAGATTTATTTGGCGTTTCCAAAGCGCGGTCGTTGCGAATCTTCAAACGAGGTTTTAACAGTCCTTCCGATATTAGCATCGTCGCGATCCCGACGTTGCTAATACCCATGTACCAACCAAGCTATAGTTTTCATTTTATTGTTGCCAGACTAGTTCATCTTCACTCAAACTGGCAACGTTTATATTTGCGTAATAGTCAGAGCCATATTCTCATAGGCGACAGAAGCGATATTCGTTGTATTTCACTGATCAGTTTCATGCAAGAAACTCTTAATTATAGTTCTAGCTTTAAAACGTAGGTACTTATAATTCATTATAAATACCGTTATTAAGTAAATGGAGCTTTGAATCGTGAAAGACGCACTTTTTAACAATCAACTGGTCCATTCAAAATTTAATAAGTTCAGCTACGGAATAGCATTGTGTTAATTCTATTTTTAATTTACACCAATTTTCAATCTAAAACGGTACTGATGTGTTCAACATTTTACCAAATATCAAATCACGTTAACATCAAGATTCCCGCGCAACTGGACAATTCCTACCACAAAACCCCTCACGGTTGGGTCTAAGAGCTATTAAAATAATTATCTGCATACCTCCTTTCTCCTCTGGACCTGAGCGCGTCATGCACAGTCGGATCAAATATCGAACGATAAATCTCCCTTCTATTCTCCACATCTTGAAGCCGATGGCGGCGCACAGCGTCTATGGACTCAAGCTGTAAATTTTACATTACAATACAATTTACATGCGTAACGCGCGAAATATGTCCGCCATATTGTTACCGCTATAACTTTCTAACGTTCTATAACTTTTAACACGCGTCATTATCTCTTATACCTATATTTCTTCTGCATATATAGCATAATGTGTCATTTCTTTTTAATAAAGAACATTTTAAACATTCTGCACATAACGGCTTGCAGTGATATCTTATCACCCTCTGCTGTACTCCATAAATTATCATTGACATATGGTCTCAATACGATTTAACAGTGTTTTTTAAGATCATTACATTTTATTCATTAATCTTTGAAGTTCCGACATTTTTACTAAATAAATCGGTTACAGCCTAATTCAAATCCTAGCGTAATTGTTGAACTTGATAAGAGTATTTTACACGTTAGGTTATGACTTATATTGTGTTTCAACTTAGCCAAATTACATATAAACTACATAAATAAAATCTTTTATTTCGGGACATCATAGTCTCACAGTGTGTTATTATAATAAATAAATAAATAACTTAATGAACTATGTTAGTATTTAAGTAAATCTAAATATATCAAATCCGTCCTTGGCAGCCTCATCAAGCAGCATGCAGAATGTGCAACTTGATGAACCTACCCAGGGTCGGGTCATTCAGCCTTTTTTCTAAGAGCATGAACTTACCCAGGGACGGTCCAGCCTTTTTGCTAATACTTTCAAGACGTTGTTGGTGCTACCTCCTACTGGATGCGACCTTTTTTGCGTATTATCACGAAATAATCATCAATATATGCATCGGTGCACATACCTGATGCACTACAATAGGGTGCAAGTCTCAACAAAGTCCTGAAGCTATTATTGTATTGTATATAGAACTTGTGTTTCTCGGTATTCATAAAATTAACTTACATTAGCAGTCTCTATATCTTCCTTCAGCATTTTATTGACTGTTGCCTGGAATTTCCCCCAGAAGTTGAACCCGTGCGTGTTCAATCCGGGAGTACGCTCCAGCCAACGCTCGATCAGCGCTAGCAGTGCAGGTTCTTGTTCAGATCTATAATTGTCGAATAAATTGAATTGACACATAGTCTTCTCGCATTAAAACTGTACTAGTGGTCCCGCAGTATTCGAAATTTGACTATAATTAATTGAAATTATAATTTTGAACATTATTATGGTTAGGTATATTGTCAAAGACTATTATACTTCTATAATCACAGATTTCGCAAAGACTACGCTATAGACAAATAATATTAAAGTTAAACAATATTAACCTTTTTCAATTTGACCACAGTTTTTGACAAACTAAAGTTTGAAAATAAACAAAGATTATATCATACTTCAGTGGAGTATATAATATAGATATGTGTGTGTGTCACATACATGGCAGTGTGCCTAATGTTTTCTATATTGATTTAATGCATTTTTTATGCATTATTTAAAAAAAATTGTGCACTCCTTCTCTATATTCTCTTTAAGTGTGGGAAATTTTCATTCTCCTCCGTCCGCGCAATTTTCGTAAAAAGGGATACAAAGTTTTTGCTTTATATATTAACATATATATATATAACTCAAAACTTACTAATTTTACAGGAGAGTGTTTTAAAGTTTTATGTGATCTTTTAAATATTAATCATATTTGCAACATTTCTTTTTATTTTTACCAGTTACATTATCTGTCTTTTAAAGTAAGATGAAAATGATAAAATTATGTATTAATTTTGTTTGAATGTTTGTAATTAATAATAGAAGTCAAAGCATAGGTAAATTAAAAAAAAACAACTAAAACTAAACTACGCTCTCTTGACAGTATTTATGAGAAAAATACTGGTATTCAAATGATTCCGCATATTAATTCAATTTCGAATGTTTTTGGAAATTGTACACTTTTAATGTCAAAAGACGATATAAGTAACTAGTTTGTAATGTCGCAAAGCATTAGCATCTATGTTATATGGCGCGGCAACTTTGAGCATTCGTGAACAAGCTTCAAGTCAGCGTCGGAACGATACTTCGATAAGGCTATGCGTCATGATAATCGCCTTATCGTTGCCGCCGCTGACTACTCCCCGAATCCTGATCATGCAGGAGCCAGTCACCGTCGACGCCCTAGACACGTCCTTACAGATCCATCAGATCCAATAACCTTTGCATTAGATGCCTTCAGCTCTAATACTAGGGGCAGGCTTAGGGACCCCGGTAACCGTACTCGTCGAACTCGACAAAGAGGTCGACGTGCAACCTAACCCGTGCATCAGCCCGCTGAGTTTCTCGCCGGATCTTCTCAGCGGGTCGCGATTCCGATCCGGTAGTAGATTCATTCGCGAAACAATTGTTCTTGAGTTGTTAGGTCTCCTTCGGAGGCGCTCGGGCAGTTGTTAGCAAATCCCACCCCTCTTGGCTGAGCCTTTGCTCGCCCACCTGTCCTGGTGAAACTGGAAAGGCCTTCGGGCCACCAGTAAACTTTCAATCATAAAAAAAAAAAAAAAAAGAACAAGCTTCATTGTCTTTCAATATCGAAGTCACGCAGAAGGTCACACAAAATTTGCAAAAAAAAATATTAAAAATATTGCTCTTGTAAAAGGTCTCGATATTTCGCACCTAAAAAACTATTGCTTCCATTCGGGATTAGAACCCAGGCATAGTTGCATAGAGGGCAGCCAGACGGTCAGATCTAGTAAGACAAGCACTTGGTGGTAGTCTGTACCATGCGGTCCATGCCACCCATGATCAAACACAATGGAAGAATGTCACATGTGGCGCGATCCTCAGCAGTGACGGAACGATATAGAAGAAGAAGACAAATAGTTACTTGATACCTGTATGCCGGTCCACTTATCCTTTTGGCCATGACGCCCTCTAATAAGACAATATAGATAAAATTAAACGTACTTTTGTAAGGAGTCCATAGCTTCAGGGTCGTCGCCAAACACGGTTTGATAATTTTGATTGTACTTCACGCGCAGGGCTTGTTTCAAACCAAGCTAAAAAAAAACATTAAAGCGTATCATCATCATTATCCTGCCCTTCTCCCAGTTACCTGGGGTCGGCGCAACATGTTTTCTCCTTCCACACTCTTCTATCATATACCATTTCCCTCTTACCCATATCGTCTTTCACGCAATCCATCCATTTCTTCTTAGGTCTACCTTTTCCTCTATATCCTTCCACATTCATAGTTAACATTTTCTTACCAACCTCATTTTCATCTCGTCTCATCACATGTCCATACCATCCCAAACGCGCACTTCTCAGCTTCTCTGTCACAGGTGCCACTTTCAGACTTCCTCTAACATATTCATTCCGTATTCTATCCATTCTCGTTACTCCACACATCCATCGCAGCATTCGTGTCTCTGCTGCATGCAATCGCCTTTAAAGCGTATATTTTATGGATTAAGTTGGTATCGATTTGGTGATTTGCTCTCGGTACGCAGCTGACCTTATGGTGCATACAGGACAACGCGAATGTTCCTACGCAACTTCAAATGCAGTCCATGTTTCATGTGTATTATGTACAACGGCAATGTCACAATTACTCGTGACTGCTTCGATCCAATTAGCGGGATGAGAAATACGGATAAAGCGGGCTTACAATTGGCACTACAACTAGCTAACTTTTAACCACCAAATAGCACATTAGTTTTTATTTTTTTTATTGCTTATATTGATGGAGGGGTCACAGCCCACCTGGTGTTAAGTGTTTACCGAAACCCATAAACATCTACAACGTAAATGCCACCACCCATCTTGAGATATGAGTTCTAAGGTCTCAGTATAGTTACAACGGCTGCCCCATCCTTCAAACCGAAACGCATTACTGCTTCACGGCAGAAATAGCGCACATGTATACCACCACCCTGGGCTCACAAGAGGTCTAACTATTAAGTGTATAATCTATGGGTCTAACCACCGGTAGTGTATGCTCAATGATCAAAATCGGAAATGGTACTTGATTTTTTCGTCTCTGTTTATTTATGTTATAGAGTGTATTGGTTAACCTTGTTTTCTAGTAGTCTGAACTGCAAGCTCTGGAAACCTGATGCTGGGCGGAGATAGTGCCTGAAATCCATGAAGTCGAGCGGTGTCATCGTCTCCAAAATCATCACTTGATCCACCAGCAGCTGGAAATGTATTTGGAGATGTTATGTTATGAATATTAATTTATTTAAATCAATTAGGTGGTTAGCTCAATTAAGAGCTAGAGAGAAATGAAAGTCTGTCTGTAAAAGGGGTGTAACTATTTTAAACTACTTATACAAGGTTTTTGGTACTTCGGATAGCACAAGAGCTGCTTGGTGTGAATGGTTATAGGAGTCCATTGACATCAGTGCGAATGACCCTAGTTAACTTTACCGCTGTTTCTCGAGTGCGCTCTGCGATAGACAATGCCACGAAAGATACCAGAAGCCAACAAATAGCCAAACCAAAATATCCCAAAAAAAAAACCCTTTAATTTTATTCTTTCGTTTTAAATTTTCAAAAATAATTCTTTTGTTAAAAATATCACATCCTGTATATTGTTAGGAAATGAAACAAAACAAATGTATTTAATTGTTTGATTAAATTTTGAAAAAGTTCCTCAATTTTATTGAAATTAAAGTAAATTGGATTGCATATTTATATTTTATATTTGTATCTATATTTTATATTTTAAGAAAAACTGCACCCTATATTTAGAATACGAGTTTATTCGTGAATAGTTTTATATAGTTAGAATATTTTCACGTATCGCAGCAACATTGCAAGAGAATTTGATAGTTGTACATTATAAGAAAGTGAATTTGAAATAAGACAGTGTCTGGTGTCGAAGTGGAAAGTTAACATTTGATACTGTATGTTTATATGTATAAACAAAGTACACGTCACAAAGTTCTTCTAGTTATATATGAGTCGTCTATTATCAAAGGTGGCAATCTGTGCATTTGGACAAAAAAATGTTATTGATATGTCAATACAGATTAATTTGAATATAATCGTCTCCTTCAAAGAATACGGTTCAAAACCTGCATTAAATAAAGGTTAATACTTAACCTGTTATTTATCTAAGATGTCGTTCAGAAGAGTTTTGTGACTGCCAATGGAATACAAAGTCAATAATTCGTTTTTCTGATTTACCAATAATTGTCCAAAAGTCACATTGCCGGCTTTGATAATAGTCGACTCATATGTTACAGTAAATGTACACTCTTGGGAAATGTACACTTTTACCGCTAAATGTGCACATTTGCCAAAAAGTTAGGTATATGTGAACTGAATACAATGTATATGTACATTTCCCGACAAATGTGTATGTACTCTTGCCTTCACGTTTTGATAAATGTATACTCTTACTTTCATCTTTTAAGAAAAGTTGGAATACAAATAAATTAATAATGTTGTTGCAGTAAAAAAATATTTATTTAAATAAACATATAATAATACAAAAGGCTTTAATAACGAAAATTATTTTAATTCAAAAATATAAATGACAAACAAAGCATACTTTTCTTTATATGATAATATGTCGTAGGTTAGGTTAGGTTGTAATTGTGCGCAAGCTCATGCGCACCACATTATTAGCACTTGCGATTTAGTTTTTTTGTATGCCATGCTCACATTTACCAAAACGACATGGTCATTGTGAATTCAATGTACATTTCCCTTCTTTGAAATTGTAAATGTTAGTTGTATGCACATTACCCAAACGAGGAGGCAATTGTGCATATTTACCGGAAAATGTGTGTACATTTTAGCGGTAGGCAGCAGCTTGGCTCTGCCCCTGGGATTGCTGAAGTCCATGGGCGATGGTAACCACTCACCATGTGGGCCGTATGCTCGTCTGCCTACAAGGGCAATAAAAAAAAAACTACTTTTACCGTAACAAAGACAGTAGTATGAAAAAGACATGAAAATACGCAAAAACAATATGTCTTTTAAAATATTTTAAAGCCAATGAGAACGCGAACGAAAATTATAATATTTATTACTTTGACCTCCGTCGTTCTGTCTATCTATTTATTTAAATGAATTTTTCAATTTGCACACGACCCACGATAACAGAAAAAGATTCAATAATTTGGCTAAAACCAGAATCATTAGAATAAAAACGTAATTATTTTTAATTCGGCTCGCTTTGAAAGTGTGTTTTTTTTACTTTTTAAACTACAGCGTGTGTAATAAAAATTGAATCCCGCAAAAATTCTAATTTGCGTTATTATTGTCAGGAGGTTGTCTCTTATGAGCTAGTTCGGGTAGGTTTTTTTTATAGTTTTTTTTTATTACTTAGATGGGTGGACGAGCTCACAGCCCACCTGGTGTTAAGTGGTTACTGGAGCCCATAGACATTCACAACGTAAATGCGCCACCCACCTTGAGATATAAGGTCTAAGGTCTCATGTATAGTTACAACGGCTGCCCCGCCCTTCAAACCGAAACGCATTACTGCTTGACGGCAGAAATAGGCAGGGTGGTGGTACCCACCCGCGCGGGCTCACAAGAGGTCCTACCACCAGTAATTACGCAAATTATAATTTTGCGGGTTTCATTTTACTAGGTACCACCGACCTATCTTTGCGCGTCAAGCAGTAATGTGTTCCGCTTTGACCATTCGGCAGTCGTTGTACTGTAAAACTGTGACTTAGGACTCATGTCTCAAGGTGGGTGACGGCATTTATATTGTGGATGTCTATGAGCTCCCGTAACCAATTAACATCAGATGGGCCTTGAGCTCGTCCATCCCTCTAAGCAATAAAAAAAGCAATATATCGCACACTTTTAGGTAATCCAGTCGCCACATAAAATTGTACATAATTAAAGTTCTTAAACAAACTATTTATTTAATTTGTAGACACAGGTCTCGGAATAGTCTGAGATAAAATCGGCGAGTTACATTCTGAAGGAGCATAATCATCAGAATTTATCCTCGATTTCTGAGCTAAAGATTATTATTTACTAGCTGACCCGGCAGACTTCGTAGCGCCTCAATCGATAAATAAAATACCTAAGCTTTTGTATAAAATAAACTTAAAACAAACAAAAGGAATCCGCCCGACGGGGGACACATCAAAGGAAAAACAAAATTGTTGTTTTTATTTTATTCCAAGCATTTTCATATTTATCTACCTTTTAAACTTTCTCAGGACTTCCACAAATAATTCAAGACCAAAATTAGCCAAACCGGTCCAGCCGTTCTCGAGTTTTAGTGAGACTAACGAACAGCAATTCATTTATATATATATATATATATATATAGATTAACGTCTCGATGACCCAACATTCTAAGGAGAAATAGAAACAGATACTGATCTTCATACTACATAATTAATAGTTTCTTCGGTCTTCTCGAGCCGTGGACACAATTCAAATTAGTTATTACGGCTTAATATCAGGTTTCTTATTCTTGTTCCTCTTATCGAACTATATGGGATTGGTGCAGCATGTCCTCTGTTTCCATTCAGACCTATCATACGTCATCTCTGCATTCAGACTCTTCTCTCGCATATCCTCGTTCAGACAGGCCACCGAAATCTTTTTAGGATGACTTTTTTTTATCGTTATTATAATATTTACGACAATTCGAATTCTTATGAGTGTTCATGTAATTTTTTTTTATAAAATGCGGGATTTAACCGTAAAAGTAATTTTTATTATGTTCGTACTGGTTTTCAAGATCAACGGTCCACTCCTTACGTAAAAAGCTTTATATAAAAATGGTTATTTAAAGCATTTCTATTGATAGATATCCGTCCTTATATACGACACCCATTCTTTGAAACCAATAAATACATTTAACTCACAAGATAAAGCCATAAACGTATGAAAAAAAATATTATACGATATATCTTATATCTTTAAACGAGCAATTCTTGTATAAATAAATATATATATATAATATATATAATTTCGGTAGGCAGCGGCTTGGCTCTGCCCCTGGCATTGCTGAAGTCCATGGGCGACGGTAACCACTCACCATCAGGTAGGCCGTATGCCCGTCTGCCTACAAAGGCAATAAAAAAAAAATAAAAAAAATATATACCTAATCTGAATCTCGGAAACGGCTCCAACGATTTCCATAAAATTTAGTATACAGAAGATTTCGGGGGCGATAAATCGATCTAGCTACGATTTATTTTCAGAAAAAGTTGTTTTATTCGTGTTTTCAATAATCAACTTTATCGATAATCAACTTAAGCATAAACTTTTTTTTTTTTTATTGAAAGAAAATAACAAATTATGTAATATAATATCAATATGTAATTCGTATTTAAATATAATTTCTAAAAAGCACAATTTATCAAAAAATCCGGTCATCCGCTAGTGTCTAAAATTAAATAAAGATCATCGCTCCATAAATATCATATTTACATAATAATATGTAAATCTATTTAAGATATCAGCTTGCGGTAAATAGAAAATAAATATTCGCTTTTACATTTGTAAAAGTGCGTTCAATTCAATTAGTACAAACAGAACTGCTTATTAATAGGTTCACTAGTGCTATCTTGCGTACAACATCGTAAATACTGACACATTATGTGCGGCGACATTAATTTAATATTGATAACGATTAACCATCTTGGACGTTTTTGTGACAGAATCTATATATTAAATACGTGAAGCAAAAACTTTGTATCCCTTTTTACGAAAATTGCGCGGACGGAGGAGTATGAAATTTGACACACTTATAGAGAATATAGAGAAGAAGTGCACAATGTTAATATTTTTTTTAAATAATGCATAAAAGATACATTAAATCAATAAAGAAAACATTACACACACTACATACCATGTATTTGACGCACACACGCATGCATACTATTTATTGTGAAACTTTTGTTGTTGACGTCTGTTGTCAAATTGAGATTAAATATTGTTTGTCTTTGTTAATATTTTTTATAGTGTAGGCTTGGCGAAATTTGTGATTATAAAATACAATCATAATAGTGTACAAACTTAGAATTCCAATTAATTATAGTCGAATTTCGACTACTGCGGGACCTCTAGTAGTTTTAAATATTTCAATAACAGCTTCACCGGAGCTTCTGTGGGATCGAAAAATGAGGCTAAATGTATGTAGCTCTCTCATTGCCACAAGATGACGGCTAACTTTCCTTTGTCTGCATGAAAATTGGATCAAATTGCGTCCTATAGTTTTTTTTTTTTTTAACAATCACGCCACGTTAACTGGTCCCGTGATAAGTTCGTAAAGAACTTGTGTTACAGGTACCAGATAACGGATATACATGTAAGATTTTTATTATACACATACATATATTTAATAGACATCCATAACCCTGGAAAAGACATTTATATTTATCATACAAATATCTTCCCTTGGCGGGATTCGAACCCGCGACCCCCCTGTGTAGTGACCATGTCACTTACCACTACACCAGACGGTCGTTAAGTACTACAATCTCCGATCTTATTTGGTTAAAGTAGGTATCTCTCTGTCTTCTTGTTCACCTGACAGATGTCAACAATGGCTGGACATAGGCAAATCTTACTACAACAACCGGTTAATACTAGTATATAGAACGGGCGTGTATCTAGAAGACACTTCAGAAAACAAACCGTGCAACGCAACCTCTTTGAACTAGATATATAAAAAAAAAATTTATTGTTTCGAGTCAACTGTCAGGGTTTCGGCTTATCTTGGCGGTTATGCGTAGCTTGTTCGATATATTTATGTTTGATACTGACGGATGCGTTATCATTAATGAATTTAACAACATGTTTTTAGTGGTAGCTCATAATCGATTGGTCATCGTATAGAGCTGTGATCGTCGCCGCATGTTGAAACTTATGATCCTATCTCGTAAAGTTTTTAGTTATTAATCGATTTTATTTGTTCCAATGCTTACTGATATATTATCGTCAAATAATACAATAACATCTTGTACTTATTTGACAACGGAAGTTTAGGTGATAAGAAATGATACTCACTTTCAAGATGAGCACAATCCTGTTGAGTCTCTTCAATATCTCCATGGTGTGGCTTTCGTCCAAGCCTTCCACGTTAAGTAATGCCCTCACAGAATCCACTTCAAATATTATCTGCTTGAACCAGAGTTCGTAGGCTGTGGCAACAATTAAGCAATTTGTCTATGAAACAGGTTATATATGAGTAACTTGATTACTATATACAGAATGGGAAAAATGTTCCCTTACAAAAATAATGTTCGTCTATTAGATTTTTGATAATAAGATAATTTTTCTATTAGTCTATTATATATACCGCTTTGGACAGTACAGTGTACAGCGCGCTGCATGACGCCGTGGACAGGGGTGAGTGGAAAAAAATCCTAAGATTGAAGCTCATGGGTGATGGAGGTCACGACCCTCAGACATGAGGAACACGACTCGAGGAGGAGGAGGATTAGATTTAAAAATGTGTCCATTTTATTTACTGATGGTAAGTTGAAACTGAACTTAGTGTTATTCAACAAATATCCAGCCCAGTTGTAAACCAGAAGGAACTGTTAGGAAATGTTTACATTTTTTTTACATTACATTTATATATTATGACTTGTCCATTGAAGTGGCGTACACTTTGCCTTTGTACACAAGCGCATTGCCAAACTTACAAAAATTATATCAAATTATTACGCAATGGAGAAAGTGTGAATTAATTTTTAATTAATTATCTTTTGAGGTTCAAATATTTCATAATTTTACACTTACATTTCGGAAATATAATTTCTTCTAACTTTTTATTATTTTTATTAATTGACTTAAAAAAGGAGGAGAGGTTTTCGGTGCGCCTGTATTTTTCTATATTATGTGTGTACCTCAGAACTTTTTTGTAGGCGAACCGAATTCAATGATCCTGTTAATTGAAAGCCGGTGCATGTGAAATTAATCAAAATTCGATTAGTAGTTTTTGAGTTTTCCTTTTTGACTTCGACTACATTAATGATTTTTTTATTATTATCGTTAGTGACAACTCAGTTGTTATTAAGTAGGTATATAAAGCTATATTAAATAGCATGAGTGATCGTCACTCACTTTGACAAATCGCCGTCGAAGTAAAATTTTCTGATTGTCTTTTGAGGCCGCACGGGTAGGTACCATCATCCTGTATCGCTTAACGCCATATGGGCAGTGAGCCGTCCACCCATCTTAGCAATAAAAAAAAAACACGACTGTCCTTTCTATGCGATCGAAATTCAACACTACTTTGGCACAAATGGGCAGGGCTTAATTATTTAACACTAATCATATTCACACTCACTGGTACCTTTTTGTACAATAGCGGGTAGATAACGGTATACGACAAGTATTACTCAAAATAAACAAAACTAAACAAAAAAAAAAAAAATAGTATAATGACTGTAGATTAATTGGTAAGAAAAAATCGGGAAGTCAAATGTGATAAAGCACTAAGATGATACGTGAATTTTAAATGCAAAAGTTCAAGATGGGTCATTTGACTCGTTATCGGTATGTTTAGTGTCAAAATCATATTGTTTTAAATTATAAATACGCACACTTGTATTATCTATACGAGTTTCGGTGAGCAATATATTTATCTGATGATATACAGCATGTATGTGATTTAGGTCGATTACGTAAATTACGCTTGGTTGTCATAATTCGGTAACTCGGTCGCAACGTTGTCGGAAATGCATTTTGACGTAAAAGTATACTTTCAAATTTGAATACTCGTTTGTTGTATAGTCTCGCAGATCAATGTGTAGGTACGCCAATCTAATTAAATTTAATAGCGTTTAAGCGGTGAATTTAAATTTAATATATAAAAAATAAAAACTTCTTGACGCTATATCAATAAACAAACAATAAAAATTATCTGAATTTTATTACATATCTGTATTTTATTTCATAATATTTACATATATATATGGTGATAACAGTAAAAAATATAATCTAAATTAATAAATCGCTTCAAAAGATACATTTAGGTACTTAATTTTTTTTAACGGGACGAAAGATCTTATACTTAAAATTCTTCAAAGAATATGGAATATGCACTGAAATTTACATGATGTTTTTAAATCAGTTTTACATGCAAACCTATTTTAAAAGTAGTGATACAGTAATTATAGTGTACTTGGGCTAATAAAGCCTTTATTATGGGTATTGAAGTGTAATTATTGACCTTGGTTAAAGAAACTAGATTTAAATTACTCGTCGTTGACGACTGCTAGTTTTTTATTTATTGCTTAGTTGGATGGACGAGCTCACAGCTAACCTGGTGTTAAGTGGTTACTGGAGCCCATAGACATCTACAACGTAAATGCGCCACCCACCTTGAGATATAAGGTCTAAGGTCTCAAGTATAGTTACAACGGCTGCCCCACCCTTCAAACCGAAACGCATTATTGCTTCACGGCAGAAATAGGCAGGGTGATAATACCCACCCGCGTGGACTCACAAGAGGTCCTACCATCAGTAAAAAATAGCAACTGTAATCTATTTTTATGGATATGGACGTTACCTTGGTGTGTGATGATGAAGAGATGCTCATCGTGTACAGGTTTAGAGGACTCAGCGCTGAGCATCCTCTGCGCAGACAGCAGTTTATCCAGCATCAAATATTCCCCGTATAGCATGCCGGCCTCGTTACCAAGGTGCGCGCCTTCTTGGCCATTTATTTCGTCGATCGCTGATCTGTGTCAAAGAGTACAAAATAATCTATCTATTTATTAAATATATAAAAATATATAATATATATAAAAATGAATTGCTGTTCGTTAGTCTCGCTAAAACTCGAGAACGGCTGGACCGATTTGGCTAATTTTGGTCTTGAATTTGTGGAAGTCCAGAGAAGGTTTTAAATGTAGATAAATATGAAAATGCTCGGAATTAAATAAAAATAACAATTTTGTTTCTCCTTTATGTGCCCCCCGTCGGACGAATTCCTTTTGTTTGTTTTAAGTTTTTTTTATACAAAAGCTTAGATCTTTTATTTATCGATTGAGGCAATACGAAGTCTGCCGGGTCAGCTAGTATATATAAAAAAAATATGTTTGAGTGGTGAGCTCAGGCTTGACCTGGTTGTCAAATGGTTATCGAACCTCACAGACAACACAAAGTCAATCCCTCCTATTCGCGAGAGATTCACCATATTTTAACTAGAGGGAGAGAGTTCGCTGCATTCTAAGACAGAATCAGATGGTGATATCCCTCGAAACCATGATTATTTATGGTTGGTTAAATGGTTTTTCACACACAGCACTAGCAACGGGAGACTTCCCTAAGAAAAAAGACAGGCTGTCAGATTGAGAGATAAACATCATGTTTTTTTTTTATTGCCCTTGTAGGCAGACGAGCATACGGCCCACGTGATGTTGAGTGGTTACCGTCGCCCATGGACTTCAGCAATGCCAGGGGCAGAGCCAAGCCGCTGCCTACCGATAAAAATTGCGTTCTACGTTTCAAAAGATTCAAATATATAAAAACCAGTTGATTATCAATGTATCCGATTTTAAGGTGCGTTTGGAATAAATAAGTGCTTCCTATGCTGCAGTTTGAGTTCAATCCGCAACGACGACAGATGACAGCACATTTCCTAAACGTATCTACCTAATAATAACACTCAGTAAAGCCGAAAATGGCTGGTACAGAAATAAACCTACGATTTCTCAATCGAGATCCGGACATTCTCCTCGCTTTTGATTTGAGCTCTGCTCCTTCCATTTTCCGCTGACTAGTCCCAGCTATACGATAAAATTGGCGGCTAAATGTTAGTTGACATAATATTGATTAGCCTTGACGTAATCATATTCCCATAAGCAGCATATTCCTGTAGAGCCTAAATATGTAACTCCGTACCTAATTCAAAACATGGTGTACCCTACGGATGGTATTGGTAAATTTTGTCTTAAAATAGATATACTTTTAACATATAACAAAAATCATAGATCTTAAAATAAACATTTTCTTTACTAAATGTAAACTATAGCAATAAACGTTAAAAACTATTTAAAACATCAATTTACCTAATCAGTTCAAGGAATTTTCAGGTTTTTTTTTATTATGGTTGTTCGTCTACCTCTTAATGTGATTCATAAAAAATTTAAGGCTTACTCGTGATCTATACTTTCGAACATCGCCTAACCGATTAACTTGAAACTCGGTATGGTTACTTTTGGCAGCTTAGGGAAGTTTACTATCCTTACGCCGATAAGTTTAAAAACATTTATTCGAAATTAAAGTAAAGGCTGCGGAGGGCAAAAAATTAATGAGGCGACCGCGAACTGACAACCCAGCATTGGATTGCCTCACACAAGTTGGACCGAAGTCGTGATGTAGATTGGGGAAACCTGCTGTATATGGGCAACGTGAGATCGTTCATCATCGAGCCTTGATGATTGGAGACTAATAGAGACACCGCTCATTGGACGCAAATGAACGTACTTTATTGTATTTTAACTATATTATATTCTTCTACTTCTTGTCTTTATTTCACATTACGTGGGTTTGGCGCAGCAACTCAGCAAGTCTTTATATGATACTGCATAAGGAGTAGGCATTAGTTTCACGACCGGTCGCCTGTCTGACGATAACCCTCTTTGTGTTATATCACCAGTAGCATAATCATTGAAATATGCTATGGGGAGGGAATTTTGGTGTCTCTTTTACTCAGTCCGTTTTTGTTTGTATTTTTTTTATCATAAACATTCACACTAGAAATATGAAGAGAAAATATGACATTTTATTCGTTTTTCTGTATTTTTGCTTAATTTATTGGACGTGTTTGTAATATTTGCTTAAAAATATGAAATGCACGGTCGTTTGGTGTCATTAAAATTGTTTTGGCAAAGATAGAGAAAACCAAAGAATTTTTCTTTGTTTTAAATTTTCATCCGTAATTTTCTGTTGCTTTATTTTGGTCAGGCCAGCGGACAGCCCCCGGTCGGTCTAAGTATAATAGCTTCCTGAGACATCTAGACATAAAGTCGAAGTGTAAACATGGATAGTGTGTATTGGCCAACCGGTAGATCACGATCGACCGGTCGATCGTGGTAAGACAAAAAATATAAATACATAGAACAGACTGCGCAACGTAATCACCAACAACTACGCGCATCATTTTCATCTTGTATCATTTGTTAATGACCGTTACGTCACATCATTCATCCTCTCTTCTACATAATAATTCTCTTCTAATATATAATTTCAGGTTTATTTTAATCTTTTTAATAGAAGACTATATGCTACTTATTTGTATACTGAACTACATTGTTTCATTAAATTCCATGAAAGGTCATTGGTAGGTCGCAGAGTGTTTCGTCGGAAGACAGTAGATCATGGTTCTAATAAAGTTGGCCACCCCTGGTATAGTATGTAGTAATAATATAAAGTCACAACTACATTGAGTGTTTGTTACCACACAGGTCGTTCAACTGTCATGCCTTTGACTGTATTTTTTTTAAACATAATGAACCTGAATTACCTGTTCGTCAACAGCGTCTGAGGCTGTGTAAGTAGGTACACTATACACTCTATTTTACGACTTCAAAGCTCTAGAGAATAAATTAAAAAACTACATCTATTTAACATACTTTTATTGGTTTGACCTGTATCTGTTTGTGTAGCGGAAACCTTTAATCTAATTTTCACCGACTTCAAGTTTTTTATTGCATTGGTGGGTAAACGAGCTCACGTCCCATCTGATGTTAAGTGGTTGCGGAGCTTTTAGGCACCACAACCTAAATGCCACCGTTCGCCTTGACATCTGAGATCGAAATCTCAGTTAATATAATTACTTCGCGGCAGAAATAGACATATCTAAGGGTTATAATATGCACAAACACTACTAACATCTGATTATATGGAAAATTTGTATACCTATGAAAAGAGTCGTAATCACTAAGGTGAAAAAATATCATTATTAAATATCTTATATCTAGTTCGGCTTGTTTTTCAACTTTATTTTTATAGCTTTTGAACCAATTTTTACTACTAGCGAACTCGACAGACGTCGTGCTGTACAGACAGACGTCTTAGATCTGAAATTTTTAAACACTTATATACTATTTTAAAAAAAACATTTTGTAGTTGACCAAATTATGAATCTAAATCATTTTTGAATCTATTTAAACACACAAGAAATCTCTTGAAAATCGATCCAGCCGCTTAGGAGGAGAGCAGTCACATAAACAGGCACAGAGGAATACAATTATATACTTATATAAAGATTTATAAAACTTAGTAGGTATTCTATTGCTAACATACTTCATTTAGTCATAGAAGTTCAGAGGTCAAGCGATAGTCTATCGTGTAATCAATCGGAACACACAGGTCAACGACTTCTACAATATCCAGCTACTACTAACCGCTTCCCTATCTTCCTTTCACCTCCATAATCTTACCTCATCTTATCACTACGTCATATGACTTCAAAATTATACAACTCATTAATGGACTTACGAATTCCATGTTTAAAAATCGAAACCCTTTACAGATTGTAAACGGAATGTAATAATATTGCAGCTACGCCTTGTTATATGTATTAGAATAAGAAAAAGATTCAAGCGGTATTCGTATAGTTAAAGGTACAATTCCGGACAGGGTCTAGTCATTATTCAGTAAGTAAGTTAGCATTTAATTTCAATATTTTATTGAATAAATTATTGATGGATTTGATTTAAATTTACAATCAATTAATACGACAAAACTGCAGAATCTGACGTGCCTATTAAAGAAAGGTTATGAAACAGAAAGGGGGTAGCTAGAAAGGGTAATAGAACATAAACCAGCGATCGTGTATATTAATTTATATTGTTGATCTACCGGTTTGTTTTTTCGCGCGTAACTCCGAAAATATTGTATGGGCTTTCACATACAATAGTAATAAAACTTAGACAGAGGCTTATTTGGAGCAACGTATAGAATTCATTAGAATGAAAAGTAGCAAAAAAAGTGATTAAAAATTAGCGATTGTTACACTTTCACGGCGATACCCCGAACCGATTTTGACGGAATACGGTATGAAAATAGGGTAAGCCCGTGGGAAACACCTTTATTCAATTTAATTCCTCTTTCAATTTTATTTTCGTAATTACAACACGTTGTTGTTACCGAAATTTTGGGGCAATATGACGACGGAGTTTTTAAATAAGTAAATTAGCAATTTCTTTAGAAGCTGAATACACAGTTACACACAAATACATTTTGTTCAGTTCATTCCCTTTTATTCTATTCTTTTTTTTTACTGTTTTCTTCTTCTGTTATCTTAGTAAATCTTAATAAATATCTTTACGTAAATCTAAGGCGTCTATAATGATATATAATATGTAAGGTATATAAAAAGGTATAAAATATATTGTTTTCTGAAAAAAATAGTCTTATCTAAATCATTTATTAAAAAAATTTTCAAAATTTTTTATTTTTAGAGATTGTCATAGGCTGTACGGAATTAATTACGTTTGTGTCGCTTGTTTGAAAAAATAGAACATCATCTTAAAAACCGAAGTAAATAGGTAGGTAATCAATAAATAACTCAAAGGTTTTTTTTTATTATTTACAAAATAGCTATGTCCGTCTTATATGGCATTCGGGACGATGATGTAAGATTTGAAGTAAGCTACGTTGAAACTGCAACACGCAAGAATTTTCCGAAGTGTATCATATATAAGTAGAATTGCGTGATAAAAAAATTTAAATTGGGGCCGAAAACAATTCGACAAATTTCGATACGATGAACCGACTACATTAGTAATTTTATTTAATTAACTCAAGTCGTAAAGATAAAATAAACATTGAATCGCGTTTTCGTGCTAAGTAAACTAGTCATAAAGTTAGAATTTTTAATTAAATAACATAGTAAATGCTACGATTCATAAAGTATTAATATATTTATTTACATCTTAATTAATTAAAACCTTATAATAATGGTTGCTTTGACTTTTTTATTATTTGAAGACGGAAGGTTTACTTATGGCCCGAGGGCCTTTTCGGTTTCATCAGGAAGGTTTGAAATACAAGATCCATTTTCTACTTGTCTCAATGTGGGTTAGGCACACTCATATTGTTCTATCTACCAGTAGCCGCTTAATATCAGGCGGGCTGTAAGCTTTTGTTAATTAAAAATAGAAAACTCACTGTTTTCCTACTTTGAAAACACTATCCTACTTTGAACCATACTGAGACCTTAGAACTTATTTCAAGGTGGGTGGCGCATTTACGTTGTAGATGTCTATGGGCTCCAGTAACCGCTTAACACCAGGTGGGCTGTGAGCTCGTCCACCCATATAAGCAATAAAAAGAAATATATAAATTTTAATAAAAAGTTTAACAATCAGCAACAAAACGCTCACCTCATAGGACACGCCATTTCAATGCACTATTTGTTTTGACTTTATTTTTAGTTCACTAATTATAATTATTGATTAAATGTAGCGACAAGACTTGACACAGATACGTGCACCGCGTGGCCGTCGGACAGTGAGTGAATGAAAGAAAATAACTTATTGGATCTCGATTCAATAGTTAAAAGAGTGAGAGAGCACATGAAGAGCATATTAAATTCATGACTTCTACTTTAACTCGAAGGAATATGGTTGAATTTAGAACGAGAAAACCGAATGAGTTTATTTAAAAAGTTTCTTTCTATTTCTGCGCTTTGAAAGGAGCTCTCACGCAAAGAAAAGTATCGTTCTCGAGCTTGCAATAAGATAAGACGTGGGTTCATTATTATTATTATGTGTATTAAGCACTGCCTCGCCTGGGAAGACGGTAGGATACACTCCGGCGAGGTGGGTAACAATCAGCCGGAGCGTTAGGGACTATTGGGAGAGAAACCGGCGAACTATACGGGCATTGTCCAGCAAGACTGCTTTTTGCATTTGGGCCACCACCGACTTTTTGTTGAGACCAAGCCTCTCGAGATGTTTTGAGAGGCTTTCAGGGACCAAACCATTCACCGATAAAACTACCGGGATTATTTCTGTAGATACCACCCTCCACATGTCGGTCACCGCTTATTATTATTATTATGGAGGGAGTGTTTCGACTGTGCTTCATTGACAAAGACTTGGTTAGCGTTTTCGTCAAACCCGTCGCTTACAACAAAGGGTTCGGAGAGTAAACCAACCCATAGACACAACCCACTGAGTTTCTCACCGGATCTTCTCAGTGGATCGCGATTCCGATCCGGTGGTAGATTCTGCGAAGCACTGCTCTTGCTAGGGCTAGTCTTAGCAATGCCCCCAGGTTAGAGCCCCGAGAGCTCACTTACTCGCTCGGTTACGCAGGAATAGCTAGGAAAGAAAAAAAGGCAAAGTCACTAATAACATTCAGACGGGACGCATTAGCAGCAAAATAAAAATTTGAACTCTCTTAATTTAATTACAATCTATTACTAATTGAAACATCATGAACATATTCATAAAAAAACATCCTGACGAACATCGTTGAATTTCATAGCAGTTCTTGTGGTAAGAAGTGATGTGAGCCGGTAAATATTGGAGCTAACATTCTTAGTGTAATCGTGGTGTAACAATGACGCATTCCGGTTTGATAGGCAGAACAGCCGTTATTACAATGTAAAGGGTACCTTAACCTCATGTCTGAAGGTGGACTGCAGTATGATTAACGTTGCGGTATGAGCCTGATAACACGTCGAGTAAGTTCGCCAGTAAGTTAATTATTAAAGAAAATTTGAAGTAGTATGTACCAAAGATTGTATTGCTTTTTTTTTTCTTCTTACCTACATCGCTCGTTTTGTTTTGCATACATTACGGGGTTCAGCCTGAAAGTATTTGCTAACATTTGCCTTAAAAAGGGCAGTGCTTCGCTGAATCTACCGCCGCATCGGAATCGCGACCTATTGAGAAGATTTGACGAGAAACTCTAAAGCTGCCTTTATGATATTACAGGGGATAACAGTTTCAAATCACCTTATTAAGTCCGTTAATCCCGCCATGTAAATGATCTTTCCTAATGTCGTTAGCGAGTTGATAAGTCGTGCCGTCGATGATGAATTCCGCACCGCCGATCCCGTTGGCACAGCGGCCGACCGTGGTCCCTAAGTACGGCGTGTTCCTGTGCACGTACCCGTCCAGTTCGTCAAAACCCAGAACAACGTCACTGGTAATTTCGTATTTTCAAGTGTGGTACAGCACGTGAGCTTAGACAGCAATTGTAATCTATATTATAAAGCTGAAGAGTTTGTTTGTTTGAACGCGTTAAACTCAGAAACTTCTGGTCCGATTTGAACATTCTTTCAGTGTTAGATAGCCCATTTATCGAGGAAGGCTATAGGCTATATAACATCACGCTAAGACCAATATAAGCGGAGCACCAATAAAGAATGTTTCAAAATCCGGGTTATTTTTACCTTTTGAGAGCTTCCGCTGCGTGCGCTTCAGAAACGGTTAAAGTTTCGCTAAAATAATTTATGACAGAATTGTTCTCCTTTAAAAGATCTAAAAAAAGTCCGCTACAGCATGTCTATATGTTAAGGTTGGTCACTATAACGTTATTTATGCTAATCAAATTTGTTCTAAAATAAAGCATTATTTGTGAACTATTCCACGCGGACGGAGTCGCGGGCAAAAGCTAGTTTCAACATAAGTTTTTAGTGTATCTGTATTCGCAATTGGAAATAATCATATTCTGTTTTTTTCCTGACTTCACGAACCTGTCATATTACCGAATGAATAAATAAAGTCAAACGAAGTCCAATACCGTACGTACCGAATAACAGTAATTAAATTAGACGCCCGTAATTAGAATGGTAAATTTATTTATTAATGATTATACGTAGACCTCAATTTCGTCATCTTTCGTAATAATGGAACAAAAAGTTGATTCTTATTTGCGTCATATTTTAACTGATAAGAACGTAAATACATTCTACATATACAAAATTTGTTTTAACGAATGAGAAGCTAGACTTGTAGAAGTTTAAAAGTGTACCGAGTGATAAAAAAAATCTCATGCTCTTATAAAACAAAAAGGTTCTCATTAGAAAATCACGACAAAGCTTGTAATTTGCTTAAGTCGAATAATTGAACTTCCAAATTCTGTGAAAGCTGTTAGAAAATATTTAAGAATAAATACAGAATACGCCAAAATTTAAAACTTTTTAGTTGCTAAATTCCCCATCCACTATCTCAGAGCAAATACAAGCTCAAATCGATTGGTTTAAAAATCCTCTTAAAGTGCGAGCATGTACTTTAGATCGATATATACTTAAGTACGAGTATATAGTAACAGTGCGATAGGAGACATATTTTTTACAAACTTCTGTGTAGGTGTTTGACGACGCCAACTAACCAATGAAATCGAGACAAGTGAAAACCGCGAAAATTAAAAATAGAGTTTATTCACCGAGATAGGTTCCGTCTACACATTATTTCTATACTAATTAACAATATCTGGAATGTAAATGAAAATTTTAAGATTTTTAAGATATTGCATAGCTTTTATCGCGGACTTTGAGTACGGCGACTGAATCAAGAAATTCCGTAACGAAAATAACCTGACACCCCACTACGCCTACTATGTAGCTAGCGTTCAACACATTCATACGTTGCGCTGGTGTAGTGTTTGTGAATAAGCGCGCCGCGTGACGCCGCACTGCATGAGCATCATGAAAAGTTTGCCCATCTCTCTCTCACGCGGTCTAGCTTATGAGTGTGAAGGGGACAGTTAATGTTTTGCTTTTGTTAATGTTTTTAAATATAGCGTGGTCTTATTTTTATTATTGTTTTATTATTAAATTATTATTGTCTAATTGTAATTGCATAAGTTGATAAAAAATGCTTTGCAATAGCTTTACCGCGGCAGTCCCCAAGTGCCACACGTGTTTTATTTTATTTTTTATTGCTGGTTGGGTGGACGAGCTCACAGCCCACCTTATGTTAAGTGGTTACTGGAACCCATAGACATCTACAACGTAAATGTGCCACCCATCTTGAGATATAAGTTCTAAGATCTCAGTATAGCTACAACGGCTGCCCCACCCTTCAAACCGAAACGCATTACTGCTTCACGGCAGAAATAGGTGGGGTGATGGTACCTACCCGTGCGGACTCACAAGAGGTCCTATCATCACCAGTAAATAAATAATACAATACACTAGACATAATATTAACCATAACTAAAACTTAATAAATAAATATGCTATTATTTCGAAATCAATACTTTGCATTTCTATTCCTATTATTGAGAAATAGGCCCAAAACACGTTATTTCGGATCCTCCCGATTCCCGATACACTAACGGTGCTTTTAGGTATCTCAAGCACCGGTCATCGTTCTCGTCGAACCCGTTGCTTGCGACGAAGGGCTCGGCAAGTAAATTAACCCACAGACACAGCCACAGCCCACTGAGTTTTTCGCTGGATCTTCTCAGTGGATCGCGTTTCCGATCCGGTGGTAGATTCTGCGAAGCACGGCTCTTGCTAGGGTTCGTGTTAGCAAAAAGTTTGAGCCCCGCAAGCTCACCTACTAGTTCGGTGAATCTAGAATAACGCTCGACGTTACTAAAATAGGTATGAAAACAAAAACAAAAAACAAAAAAAAAGAGACCGCTCGGCGAAAAAACTTGTCCATTCTCGAAGAGCTCCACATAGTAACTAGGCTGTCTATAATCTGTTATCAGCACGTACTAAGCTACTTTACACAGAAATGTTAGTAGGTCATGTCGATGGGAAAAGACCTCGAGGTTGATACCCGTTGGTCAAAACTGATAGGACCACCTACCGGCATGCCGTGACAAGTGACACGAGACACGTGGAAAACCGGTTCTAGCCTCCATACTCAGAAGAAGAAGCTTTCATGACAACTCTCTTGGAGATCTCTCAGACTGAGCTCTGTGAGTTCGCTTACCAGTCACGTGAAGCCGGATTCTCTTGAGGCTACCGATGATTAGGTATGAAAAAAGGACCATAGAACCTAGAAACTTAATGAAATATTTCAGAGCTCCAAGACCCTAATGTCAAGGCAAAACTGAATAGCTGTTGTTATTTATGGAGCGTGAAGGTACTCCCGTTGTAATTATTAAACCGGAATGGCTCTTTACCCGAAGATATCTTAAAGGTTATTGATTGTTATAAGATCTTGACTTCACTAATTTTTATTATCTTCAACGAATATTCGCTTTGGCAAGTGCAGTCAAAACTTTCACTATTTACGATCATAAAATATGACAAGAAGTCGTCATGGCCAAAGGTAACATGTACAGTGTAATAGTATCAATCGATATAACTATGTTATGTTCTAATTTCGCAGGTAGGTCCCAATTTTTCTATAGAAATACACTATGTACCTACTTAACACGTTTTCTCAAACGACGGTCACAATAGAATAAAATATAGAAGAAAAAAAAACGCAATATTTATAAATTTATAAAATTAATGATCGGTTGTTCGTTGTAGTTTGAAGGATGCGATAGCCGTAATATAATTTGAGAGTTTTATCTTAAATCTAAAGATGGTTGGCCGTATGCAATCATGTCCCTCTAATGAACACCAGATGTATTGTGATATAGTCGACCCACTCAGGCAATAAATAAATAAATGACCGAAGAATAATGTTCGAAGGGTTATACTGTGGGGAAATTAAAAAAAACACGGGTTAGATTAAAAATCTCTTTGCTTAAAAAAACACAGGAAATCGCCGGACTCCCACCCTCCACTGGGGATGGCGGGCGGGGTATGTCGAAGTCAAACCGACTAAAACCTCCTGTCGCTCAACAACCCATGTCCGAGCCTCTCATAAGGCAGAACTCATGAAAAGGCAAAGGGGGGAGAGTGAAGCGTTTAGCGCGGACCACATCTCTCCCATCACCATCCCCCTCGGGACGCCAGACCGGCGGTCGTCGGCGCCACGACCACTAGCTCTCTCGGTCGGCAGGCTGTCCGAAGCCCGCCTAGATGGCGCCGGTTAGAGTTAGTTATCCTACGGAATACCCGGCTGGGTCAGAGCCAGCGTGGGTCGAGGATAGCCGGCCATCCATCACCCGGATGCTCTTGCGTAAAACGCGTGCAGAGCAGCTTGCAAGTCGTCTTCTTAGGCCCCCTTCGCCGGGCCCCAGACCGACATATGAAGGGGACCCGAAACACTCAGAGGGCCAAGGCTTGAGCGAGATCCGCCTCCCTGGCCCCCGCTCGACGGCGGCGGGCTTGTTCGTCTCTCAAGCGTCCCGCCGCCTCCTTCTGCAAGAGTCGAGCATCGCCTTCCACGACTCGTTGTTGTCGAGCATCGATACCACAACACTCGGCAACAACAAGTCGTTTCCTATTTTTGCGACGAGGATACGGCGCCACCCCTCCTATGCGGGGCAGGCAACGAGCGTGTGCTCTGCCGTGTCCAAGTCGCAACCACCATGGTGGCACTCTGCCGTCGGCTCGGCTCCGATCCGGTGCAGGAACTCACCGAAGCAACCATGCCCAGTGAGCACCTGCGTGAGCCGGAAAGTGAGGCGCTTAAACTCGTTTCGTAGTGTCGACGTATCACTTTCTTGTTGACGTTTATATACAGAACCATTATTATGGAAGTTATATTTAACATTATGCAATATTCTAATAAAAATTGTTATATGAGTGCAATTTTGCATGTTTCAGTTCTGGCGGGCTTTCTGTCTCTACCACAGACCATAACAATGTAGGTCGAGCGAGAATGTTGCCAATAAGCATAGATAATACGCTTAATATTTAAGAGCTGTAGGTAGACTTACACATTGCGCTATGCGTTTATCTAAATATCATATTAATAAAGTCGTAATTCATTCAGGCAAATACGAAAATGAGTGAAACCTCATCATTAAACTGCTACATTTATACCCTACTGAGCGTAGCTTTCGGCTATATTCGATTATAAATCCACTGGCAATGTATCCACGAGAGAAACTTGATTTTAATTATGACAAAAAAAAACGACCCTTATCGGCTGTAATTTTTTCCCGTAGTTCGTCAATACAAAGAACCAAATAAACTGGGTAATGCCTTAAGCTTTAAGTAAAAATGGTATTGATAACACACGCAGGAAGTTTGAACATAGACCGGTAATATATTATTCGAAACAAAATTAAATTAATCTGCGCCGTTATAATTACATAGTCTCTGTGTGAATAAATCCTAGCTTCCGCATTCTTTGAATCTTCATGGATGGATGGTCTTCATGGAGATTGGTTCGATAAATTAGAAAATTATGACACAGTTGTTTTCTCACTTTTAACTGGCCGAAATTCTAGCAAATGATTTTAAATGAACATTGATTTTTTTTTCTTTCAAAAGTTTTCCTGCGCAAAACTCATCTAATTGAGATTCACTGAATCTCAATATTTTATATTAGCCATTAGAATATATTTTTTAAACTTCGTTTCCTTTCAACTAGATAGTTTAGTTTTATAATTTCGTTCAATTGAGGGTTACATTCACACGTCATCACGGATCGTCCCGATCCATTACCGGTGCTTTTAGGTACCTCAAGCACCGGTCATCGTCCTCGCCGAACCCGTCGCTTGCGACGAAGGGCTCGGTAGCTTAATACAGTAGGTTAGGTGTAGGTTAATACAGACAGCCCACTGATTTTGTCGCCGGATTTTTTCAGTGGGTTGCGTTTCCGATCTGGTTGTAGATTCTGCGAAGCACTCTTCTTGCTAGGGTCAGTGTTAGCAATGCCCCCAGGTTAGAGCCCCGAGAGCTCACCTACACGCTAGGGTAACGCTGATATAGCCTCTCAAGGCTATCATAGGTAGGAAAAGAAAGTTGACAAGATAACCCAGAGTACCCATTTTACTTTTTTTGCCCAATTGTCTGCCAGTAGAATAAAGGGGCTATTCTGGCTTCACTATCGTTTGTGGGCAAGAGGAGCAGTGCTTCGTTAGATATCCTAAGGGGTCGGAATCGTAGCCCACTGAGAAGATCCGGCGACAAACTCGGTATAGGTATTTTGTCTATGAGTTAACTAGCACATCAAACTTGTCGCCGAGTTCGACTTGAACGGTGATCGGACAAGAGCTTGGAAGGACCACTGAGCAAGTAATCACTACGTTATATGAAGGACTTAAAGCATAGAAAGCGGGCCCATTTTGTGATTGTAGTGGCGTAACAACCTTATGACCGGATTGTTCCAAATTTTCAAAGAGCTATTGCGTCTCGGATAGGTGGAAGCTTATGAATTCATAGAAGTTGTTGGTTTTATTGAACTTCATACAAAACATAAACTCAATACAGAATGTGGTCACCGAGTGTTTACATTCTTTTTAATAGAATTAAATCTATAACCTTTTCTCTATTAGTTGATTGACTGACGCATTTAGCGTGTCAAAATTTATTTGTTATTGTATGTTTTTTTTTGTGATATTAAAATTGTGTAACAAGTGTTTTTTCGCAACCAAAATATTTTTTCTAAGTTAATTATTACTGTGGGGAAATCAAACTTAATCAAGCACTATTTTCCAGCTTAGTATTAAATATCACGAGAATGACTATGTATTCAGCATCGAGGATCTTTAGGTAATAAAACAAACCTTATTTATACATATATGTATCTCTATTCATATCGTATTTTCTAAATCTATACTAATGTATAAATCTACAGCAGTTTTTACGGATGTTCCGTTATAACTACTGAACCATGCATTCGATTGACTTGAAACTTGATATCCATGGAGAAAATTCATGTACTTAATGGCTTAAGCTAATATTTATATGAGTGTTGGACTCCCTACTCCCTATAGCCCGGTCAATATAGACATTTGAAATAACAAAAATTGCCGGAGAGCCAAATATTGGTGGAGAGCTAGGGTTTATCATTACAAATAAAGGTTTAAAAATCCCCATCGATCCCATGTGTGCTAGAAAAGTTATTCGAGGTCAAAGGTGAAAATTTGAGGTTTTTTGTATTTTTCTCGAAAACGGTAAGTTTTATCAAAATAAAACTTCAAAGCAAAGTTGTAGATCTTCAAATTCTCTACAAAAATAGTTTTTATGATTTTTTTCTTAAGAGTTACCATTCCTGAGATATCGCGATTCTAAGAGTCACATTATACATGATATGCACACATTTCCACGCCACCTGTGAGGTAGTGTACTCGGCGCATTTTTTTTTTACCGTGGTTTCTCCTGTATGCCTACTCCACTAACTGTCATGTCAATTTTAAGAGGGAACAATACTCGTCAAGTTCTAGATATTACCTTATTATTGCTATTGATTATTGATATTGCTATTGGTTATTGGATTAGCTATTGTTTTGATTTCTTTAGATATTTTAATCAGATTCCTACTCTTGAAAGTCTACTTCAACAGTAATGTCTTCTTCGATTTCTTATTCTTCCTCTTCCTCTTGCTGGATGTTCATAAATTGTTCAAATTTGGCTGAATCATTGGTCTCTTCATTAAAATCACAGGATTCTTCCTCTATTGTACTCAACTGGACATTTGAGCAAGACTGACCTTGGCAATTGGTACACGCTGGGAAATACAGCAACTCGACTTTTTTACAGCCACATTGGGCACTACAACCTTTTTTGCAGTTGCAAAAAATAGTCCTACTCTTGAAAGTCTACTTCAACAGTAATGTCTTCTTCGATTTCCTATTCTTCCTCTTCCTCTTGCTGGATGTTCATAAATTGTTCAAATTTGGCTGAATCATTGGTCTCTTCATTAAAATCACAGGATTCTTCCTCTATTGTACTCAACTGGACATTTGAGCAAGACTGACCTTGGCAATTGGTACACGCTGGGAAATACAGCAACTCGACTTTTTTACAGCCACATTGGGCACTACAACCTTTTTTGCAGTTGCAAAAAATAGTGTGAGGAGTTTTTCTGGAGCAGGTGGGAGTAAAGTTTGAATCGGTTCCAGAGCTAAGTAACGAAATTTATCAATGCAAGTAATTTTTTTTGGAGCTCCTTAAGCCGCAAGAAGAAACCGAATTCCTTCCGTAATTATTGTTTTTTTCGAATAATTTAAATACTGCCGCTTTGCCTCTTCTGTACATTGTAGATAAAGTGTCGCAGTCGATTATCGCATGTAAAAATAAAATATAGTTTTGGCATTTAGAATAAGCAGATAAACTTTTTGAAAAATATATTACTGTTTGTTGTTGAGCCCTTCCAGGTTTCAGGAAATAAATAATTTTATCCATTGGAGTTCTTGCAGTAAGTAGTATTAACAAATCAACATCTTCAACTACAATTGTTGTGTTTGTTGCATTAAATTTTTCTATTGCTGTTTCAATTATGAGGACATCTGGAAATTCATCATGGAATTATTTTTGAAGTACTAGCCTGTTCCTCTTCAGGTTTTCTTTTTACTGGAGTGATTGAAGTTTTCCGGGTATATGATTTTCTGGAATCCACGTAACGGATTTTTGAGTTCTTAAATACTCAGTAAGCTCATCACCTCTCGCGATACTAGCCTCGATTAAAGTTGGCATTCCACGATCAACCACTACTGTTTTATCTTCAGTTAAAAGTTTATTGCAAATAAAGCAAAACTGAGACATTTTTCCGAGCTGTAAAAAATCACAAATAAGCTAAATGGTAGACGCTTGTAATAAGTACGTATATTCACTTGAACTGAACTGAAAGTGAAGTTGTGTGATTTGTTTTATTTTGTCTATTTGGTGTTTCTTCGAGTTTAAATGTGTAATAATGGTGGTTTATTAACTGTTTAACATCTGTGAAAGTGCACAAATGTGGGAAAATGAAACAAAGCCGCTGGACGTAACTTCTCCAAAAAGTACACTGAAAAAATCTTAGTAAATGACCACCATTTTACTGAGATTATATTTCATCCCATTTCATTTCATTTAATTTCATCCCAGTTGATTAATGTCTCAAATTGATCATCTTCATTGCATTTCATTCCATAATATCATTTTTCATAAATTTTTATGAAAAATGATATTATGGATATTCATATTTATGAATCTACAATAAAATAAGACATGACTTAAAGGTCTCAGTTACCAGGTCATAAAATCCCTTAAAAAAAATCAAATGTCACATTTTACTTGACATTTTGAAATATTCATTGAGTAGAGGTAGGTACCTACCGTACATTTCATTATTTACCTACGCATTAGGGAGGAATTGTTAAAAATAAACTGTAAAATAAGCTATCAACAGAGGTATCAGAACCGGTGATCATAAAAGTGCATTTGAAAATAAATGTGAGTAACAAGTAATAACGAAAAAGTCATTCTAACTTACGAAATTGAAGTAGTATTATCATGTTTATGTTGCAATACTAATAATACATAGCACTAATTTGCACGGAAACTATTACCTGTAAGTTCATTAGGAATACCTTTTTAAAGATTATCCTCATTATTTCAACAAAAACTCTAATATTTAGAAAAAGTAAAAACATAGATTTTTTGTTACTTTTTGAGTGCATGACATCAGGTGTTAGTCACGAAAGATCTTGATCATTGATGATTCTGAGCATTTAGCACCTCTCCGCGTACACTTTTATAACACAAAACTTTACACTGTTTACATTTTAAACTTCGATACTTTAGAGTAGCAAACATTTTCTACTATCTTATCATTTAATCTGGTAAATGAAAATGGATTACGGGTCCACCCTAGATAATGTTTTCGAGCTGTTGAAATACTTTTCCTATTTAGCAGTTAAAATAATTGAGATGTTGAAATTTTTTTTTGACTATTTACTTAAATTCAAATTAAAAATGTCTAAGCATATAGATATATTAATAAAAAAATATTGGGTTAAATATGGCACAAACAAAGGTTTTAATTGTCATTTGTGCAATTAACATTAATATGAGAATACAATGGCAAATACCATATAACAGAAGGATCTTTACATTCCACATAATGTTGTTGAACTAATAAAGTTTAAATTGTAAAAACAATCTATTAAGTTTTTCATGTATTCTTGTATATTTTTTTATTCTCAGTGGAATATCTAAATTAAATAAGATTTGCTCTAATATAGTAAATAAAAAGAAACCTTTATTTTTCAGAGTTATGGGGCAAACCCTTTCTGAGCCTGTGACAGAGAAGCAGTCAGCAACATGTCAAGATTCAAGGTTCTTGGTCGGATCATCATGCATGCAAGGCTGGCGAGTGTCCATGGATGACTCACACACACATATACTGTCACTACCTGATGATCCGGGCACTGCATTTTTTGCAGTCTACGATGGTCATGGAGGTATTTAAAATAGTTTCTAAAAGGCTTTGAAAGGAATAGATTTTTCAATAATTATCTAGAGGTATTTTAGGCAGGTGAAAATTTTTCTGTTCAAATGTGTACTTAATATGTTCACAAATAACTTTAATGGTGAATGAACAACATGTGTAATAAACATCAGACCTGCATAAATTATTTTGTAGTGGAGTTTTGTGAGCATGAGTATAAAAATACCTTACTGCATGGGTATGTTGTTGTATGTTATAGTCCTAGGGTACCCTGCTGGTACACAGGGCCCTCACAAGCTGTCTCCACTTGATCCTGTCTTGCGCTTGCTCCTAAGCAGTAAGGTATTTCTAACCAATACTGTCAATATTTGATGTGACGTAGTATTGCCTTCCAGTTTGAACAGAGTTTGTACTCTTATACAGATGGGAATTAGACTTTGTGTCTCAAGGTCACAACGTCACACAAGCAACAGTCACATTGTGAATCTTTGAGTCTTGGTAACCACTTAACCCTGGTGAACTGTCTATTCAAAATAAAATAAAAAATCCTAAGTGATCATTAGATCTCATCAATAGATAGACATTTAAAAACTGGTACACTAAAATTTTAACAAAAAAATTAATATTATCAATATTGTTGTTTAAGGTTCAAACATAGCAGAACATGCTGGGAAACATTTACATAAGTATATAACAGCACGACCCGAGTACCACCTTGGTAACATTGAAGAGGCATTGAAACAGGTAAACATATTAATTATAAATGAATTAAGTTGTGGTTGATAATTGTTGGTAATTTTTATTCACTTATAATGAAAATATACTCACTGGTGATAAGTTGTTGCCAAAGCCTATTAGATAGATATCACAATCAAAATGATCTCAAATGTCTATTTTGTACTGCCCAATTACATGGATCAATCTGTTGTAGTCTAGTAAGTAGTTGGCCAATTTTGTGTACTGGAAAACTTTTTGTGGTTGTTAGTTGATTGTATTTCATTTAATTACACTATAACCGCAAAATTGCATGATAAAGTCATAACATATCATATAAACTAATAAAATTACATAATTTAATATTAAGTTTTAGCTAAGATTCACAGAAAAGTTCAGTTTTTATCAGAAAACAAGAAGGCGTGTCGTTTTTTTGCTCACGTTTATTTAATCAGATAACCCAGTTTTTTATTGCTTAGATAGGTGGACGAGCTCACAGCCCACCTGGTGTTTAAGTGAGCCCATAGTACAACAGCTGCCCCACCCTTTAAACTGAAACGCATTACTGGTTCAGAGCAAAAATAAGGATAATGGTGGTACCTATCTGTGCGGACTCATAAGACGTCCTACTACCAGTATTTACGCAAATTATAATTTTGCGGGTTTGATTGTTATTACACGAGTTTATTCCTGCACCGCGGAAGTCAATCGTGAACGTTTGTTAAGTACGTATTTCATTAGAAAAGTTGGTACCTGCCCGTGGGATTCGAACACTGTTGCATCGTTTGGCATAAATGCAATGGGCGTCTTATCTTTTAGAGCAAAACGACTTAAATTGAAGAAGTTCATTTGAAAATTGTTTTGTCTACAGGGTTTTCTAGATCTAGATCGAGCAATGCTAGAAGAAGATATGTTGCAAGAAAAGGTTGCAGGCAGTACAGCAGTGGTGGTGCTTATCAAGGACAACACATTGTACTGCGCTAATGTAGGCGACTCCAGAGCCGTGGCTAGTGTCAGGGGTGTGGTGAGGAACTCTTATGGTTATATGCATGTTTTTTTACTGGTGGTAGGACCACTTGTGAGTCCGCGCGGGTAGGTACCACCACCCTGCCTATTTCTGCTGTGAAGCAGTTACGCGTTTCGGTTTGAAGGGTGGGGTAGCTCTTGTAACTATACTTAAGACCTTAGAACTTATATGTCAAGATGGCGCATTTAAGTCGTAGTTGTCTATGGGTACCAGTAACCACTTAACACCAGGTGGGCTGTTAGCTTGTCCACCTATATAAGCAATAAAACAAAAATTCAAACATACCATTAAATAGGTTAAGAATTAATTATTGAATATGTTAAAAGATTTGTTTTTATATTGGCTGCCCCATTTAAATTTGCGACATATTTAACTAAATCACCCCTTGACCATGAGTGTTACTTATATACAGGAATGCTAATGCTTTTAATTTCGATTTGACCACCCAGAGATAATAAAAGTTTTAAAATTTGTGTTAAACTGCTTACATTTCGCCCTTGGCTTGGCATTATCGGTTCACAAAAAGATCAAGCAACCTTTTACGCATGTAAAACAAAATAAAGAAGTATTATTTTTACCTTTTGTCATCTTTAAAGTTTTTTTTAATTAAATTTTTTAAATATGCACCCTTCATTTTTGCAATGGTCAATTTAAAATGACCTGAATTGGTTTAAAGATTTTGTTACCAGGTCATAACACAAAAAATATGAAATGAAATCCCTTATCTTAACTAACCAAAAAAATGCAGAGACTATTAAAATGTTACAATGATCATTCTTTAAGCTGGAGTGCAGGGTGTGTTTTGAGGATGTTCGTTCCTTTAAATTTAATATTTCATATTATTTAACTTATCACTTATCACTTGTGTCCCAGGTGGAGACACTGTCATATGACCACAAGCCCAACAACGAAGAGGAGCTACGTAGGATCATAGCTGGTGGTGGTTGGGTCCAGTTGAATCGTGTGAATGGTAATCTCGCATTGTCTCGAGCCTTGGGAGACTACGTGTTCAAGAGGAATTATAGATTATCCCCTCAAGAGCAGATTGTTACTGGTAAGTTTGGCTGTCTGTCCTATTTGGACAGCTTTATGCAAACTGTACCAATTCTTATAATCCATAATATACCATCGCTAAGTACCGCCATTGTCAATATTTCTGCTGCGAAGCATTCTGCGTTCCGTTCTGAACGGTAGGCCGTCATGCAACATAATAGAGACTTGTTTTTTTTAAGCTCTTGTTTCGGGTATGTGTGGCGACATTCCGTTGTTAAACCTACAGGCTCTGATAATCTGTGAACTGAATCGTCCATATATTAAAAAACAAAATTTTCAATTTACAATAATCAATCTTAAACTTTTACAGCTTATCCCGACGTGCAAGTGCGTCATGTAAACGAAGACTGGGAGTTTATCGTCATAGCCTGTGACGGTATTTGGGAAGTTCTCACTAATGAGGTCAGTCACTAAAAATATTGTTACATTAGGTTGTTTGTTAGATTTAGCTCTTTAATTTGAATAAGATGAATTTTTTGTACATTGATTTCCTAATATTAATATACATTGCGGGTAAATAAAAAATATTATGTTGTTGTTTTTTCGATTGGGTTTTATGCTTTGATAACGATCAGAACACATGCAAATATATAGGTGATTAAAATATTAGTATCACCTCACATAAATCTGTGATGATTCCTAGGTGCATGTAGGGATATTTTGGCGAGAACGCGAGGAGTGAAGTTGTGTGATTTGTTTTATTTTGACTATTTAGTGTTTCTTCGGGTTTAAATGTGTAATAATGGTGGTTTATTAACTTTTTAATATCTGTGAAAGTGCACAAATGTGGGGAAATGAAACAAAGCCGCTGGACGTAACTTCTCGGGATCCTTCAAAAAGTTCACTGAAAAAATCTTAGTAAATGACCACCATTTTACTGAGATTATATTTCATCCCATTTCATTTCATTTAATTTCATCCCAGTTGATTAATGTCTCAAATTAACCATCTTCAATTCATTTCACTCCTTAATATCATTTTTCATAAAAATATGAATATAAATTAAAATAAGACATGACTTAAAGGTCTCAGTTACCACGTCATAAAACCCCTTAAAAAATTTATAACTGAAGATATTTATAAACTATACTCTGGCAATACATAACTTCCACGCGAGTTATATAGTGGTATTTTTGAAAAAAAGTAGTGTATGTATTCACATGACACTCGCGTATCTTGTTCAGGAGGTGATATCTTTTTGTCGAGTTCGATTGCTGAGCGGCTGGGAGCCGGCCGCGGTCTGCGAGGCGTTAATGCAGCGATGTTTAGCGCCGAACTGCGCGACGGGCGGCCTCGGCTGCGACAACATGACCGTGGTCATTGTCTGTCTGTCGCCGTTCCCGAGGGGGGCGCCACATGTGAGTATCTAAACATATTGTGAAGTTTCTTCTTCTGTGAAGTTCTGGAAGGCTTCAAGGAACGTGTGTTAGTAGTAAGTGCTTTTAATAACTATGAAAAATATGGCGGGAAAACAATTCGAAACTATGCACAACTGAATATATTTCTATGTACCGTCATTCTGCTTTTAATTAATGATAGTACAAGTCTCCGATTAGCGAACGCATCAAACGTACCAAATAGTTGATATTAGGAACCTTTACCTACGAAGCTCCCGTTTCTAAATACTGGTCATTTGAAACTTAATTTATACAGTGGTGGTCATATAATTAGAAACACTTCTTATGAATAAAGAAAGTATAACTTCAACGTACATAATGTGTTCATAAAAAATATTAGTTATTATTTTTATTTAATTCTAGTATAAATGAAATGTTAATGCAGTGTAATGAAGTGTAATATGGATGCAATCTGAAGTAAATGAAATAAATAAAATAAATAAATACACATTCAATAATTAATAATCATGCAATAATATAGCCCTTGAAATAAAAAAACTCATTAAATACATAAAATATGAAACATATCTTACATTTAATTACAACGTAAGTATTACCTACATGTAACACAATGTAGGAGTTTATTTTCTGTTACTGGCCGCTTGGACACCTACCTAGTCAGGTCATAAATTCTGTCACATGTTTAATGTAAAATAATTGAAACAAGTTTATTCATTATGTAACCATTCATATACAAAAATGAACTTAACAAAAATAGATTCTTATGACACTAAAGTTTATTCAAAATGACCTCCGTCATTTTGAATACAGGCCTTCAATCTGCGCGGCCACTCGTCTATCGCAGCACGAACGAGATCCATGTCAATATCGGCGGCTGCCTTAATCAAGGATGTCTTGAGTGACTCCAAATTGGGATGAGGCTTTGAGCACGCCTTTTCCTCCAAGTGTTGCCATATCTTGTAATCTAACTGATTCAAATCTGGACTGGAGGAGGGCTAGTCTTCGTGCCAGATGAAGTCGATTTCACGCGCCGCCAGCCAGTCTTGTGTGCTCTTCGCTCTATGAGCTGGCGCCGAATCTTGTTGGAATACCCAGTGCCTGTTATTGAACATGGTATGAGAAACAGGTTCCACAAGGTTCGTCAGGACTATTTTGATACACAACTGCATTCGTTTTTACACCTTTCTCATAAAAATGTACCTCTGTTAAGCCCCAATAAGAAACTCCCAATCATACCATGAGCGAGGATGGAAAATGACCTCGTTGGACACGCGGAATACGGTTGCTCGCTTCTTCACTACTGTGTGCGTACACCTTATCATTTTGTTTGTTGTAGCTCTCTTCTACGGTAAAAATTTTTTCATCCGAAAAAGAATTTCCCGATATATTTTTCCCGCGTACTGCTTCAACAAAGCGCGGCATCTCTTCAGTCTCAGGTCCATTAGACGAGCATTCAAACGATGTCCTGTTTTTCTTTGATATGCCCGAAGCCCTAAGTCTTCATTTAACACCCTTTTCACCGTGGTTCTGCTTAACCCCATCTGAAGAGCCAACAGTTTCTGCTTACGTTTGGGATTTCTTTGAATTCGCGCCTTCACAGCTTTTATCACTGCTGGAGTCCTAACAGACCGAGGGCGACCACTTCTTGACCTGTCATCTACACTAGAGTCTTCATTGTATCGTTTGATGGCACGACAAACGAAGCTTTTGGTTATATTCAAATTTTTCAGTATGTTAAAAATTTGAATTGGTTATATTCAAAATTTTCAGTATGTTAAAAATTTGAATTGGCGCGTAACCGCAACGATGCAACGCAATAACTGCAACACGGTCTTCTTTAAGCGTCCACTCCCTATTTAAAAATGAGTAAAATTCTAAAAGTATACATTTTTATTTTCATGAACAATTCGAAATTCGAATTCAATAAACTTTTTTGTGGCCAGCATTCTAAAAGAAAAGTTTTTACTGTGTGACAATACTTATGACCTGACTAGGTATTTACAAACATTTTAAAAATCATCCATAGCTCGTTCTCTTTTTGAAATTGGAGAATAACATTTCTTTTTTGGCTTTTTCTATTATTTTGGCGGCAAATAAAAATTATTTTATCTGACTTTTATTTTGTTCAAAATGGCCAAAAATAAAAGTTGTGACGCGTCAATTAAGCAAGTAATTGTTAATTTACATATAGATAATAAGTGGGTGTACGGAAGAATAGCTGAGCTGAATTAACTCAGAGAATTTAATTAACTGAATTTAATTGAATTTAAGAAAGTTTTTAATGTTTTTATTTAATGTTTTTTAAAAAAAAAAAACACGTGGAACTGTTGAAAATGTTCTTAGAAGGCTCGGCCAAGAAAAACCTCTCCTAGAGAAGATACGCTAATCGTTCGTAATGCTAAATAAGACCCAATTAAAGGCTCCAACCAGATTAAAAATGAAGTTTTTTTCGCCTGATGACCCGAGAAACATCTCGTCAAGACTGATACGGCTTAGTGGAAGCTAAATTATTTGGAAGAACCTCTCGAAAGGTACTGCTTTTTACCAAGCACACCGACAGAAGTGATTATTATTCACAAAAAAAATATGTTAATTGGACGGTAAGAGAACGCAAAAAAGTGTTACAATAAATATGTTGTATAGATATTATCTTATATCTTTAAACGAGCAATTCTTGTATAAATAAATATACATATAATTTGAATCTTGGAAACGGCTCCAACGATTTTCATAAAATTTAGTATACAGGCGATTTGGGGGGCGATAAATCGATCTAGCTACGATTTATTTTCAGATAATGTTGTTTTATTCGTGTTTTCAATAATCAACTTTATCGATAATTTAGATTTTTTCTTTAAATAACCAGTTCATATGTTTTTATTATTCTGTCGGTAAGATCGAAAAATATTCATATTTCATCATATTATCAATATGTAATTCGTATTTAAATATAATTTCTAAAAAACACAATTTACCAAAAAAAAAATACCGGTCATTAACTAGTATATTATTATAATAAATCGTTGAACATATTGTTGTCCTATTTATTGTTTAATTTCAAAATAAAAACGATTGCGGTGAAGTATCTTACATATAATGTCAAGGACCGTTAATATTATTTCTAATTATACGACCACCACTGTGTATATACTTCGATTTTGTATTGTTTATCATTTCGTGACATTTTACGCTGCGATAGCTATGAAAGCCGCTATCGGCTATGCCCTATGACTGTGACCTTGTTTGTACTTTGTTTGGGAATGCCAGTAAAAAGATATTGCGTGTTGCTTCATAAATTTATACTGCATGTTCTTGCATGTTTTATTTTAGTATTTTTGTTTGGTTTTTGTGTGTCGTAAAAATACTTAAAACTATTTTCTACCACATTTGTAGATGTCTATGGGCTCCAGTAACCACTTAACACCAGGTGGGCTGTGAGCTCGTCCACACATCTAGGCAATAAAAAAATAATAAAAAAACATAATTTCCAAATTTTTTTTTGTTGTCAGTCGCACATAACTATGAAAACTAAAAAATAAATAATGTTTTTTTTTTAATAATAAAATTTTTGTCCAATACAAACCCAAATGCCAATGTTAATACTCGAATGGGGACAGTAGAACAGTAAAATTATATTGGGTTAGGTGTTTTTGACGATGTATATTGAATATCTTTAACAAATAACGGGTAGGTACCACCACCCCCTATTTCTGCCGTGAAGCAGTGATGCGTTTCAGTTTGAAGGGTGGGGCAGCCGTTGTAACTATACTGAGACCTTAGAACCCATATCTCAAGGTGGGTCGTGGCATTACGTTATAGATGTCTCTGGACTCCGGTAACCGTTTAACACCAGGTGGGCTTTGAGCTCGTCCACGCATCTATGCAATAAAAAAATAATAAAAATATTTAGGTACATATTTTTGTATCCTGTGTCGATGACGTCGTATCTTTTAAGATAGTATAACATAATAGTATAACAAATTAAAGATATAAAATAACTGAGTCATGTTGTCGTATTAGATTTAATTGTTAAATATCGACTTTTATCATTACAATACCGCATATATTTTATTCGAAATTAGTCATGAAACTCGATCATGACAAACATTTTTTGTTCCCGATCCACACTTATATGTTAAGTCTATAAGTGGATAGCTGACTGTAAAGACCTCACAATCCGAAGTCCCCAACAATTCCATACTACATCAGTCAATTATATAACGATAGTTCTATTTTTCAAATTTATTCCCTTACATAATATCCAACCGACAGTAATTCTTCAAATTGGAACACATGGGCTGTGCCATTATATAAGATATAATCTTCTACCACGAGTAATACAACTCACGTTTCAAATTGGAACACATGGGCTGTGCCATTATATAACATACAAGCGGTTCGCCCCGGCTCCGCTCGGGTCTTTAACAAAAATTTCAACGATATTTGACGTAAATCACGCGATGTAAATAATATTTTAGGTAAATTTTTTACACCTTGGGTTATATTATTTGAGTTTTAGTAAGGATCCCTAATTTTTTTCAGAAAAGATTTATAGCCTATGTCACTCGGGAATAGTGTAGCTTCCAAACAGTGAAAGAATTATTCAAATCGGTTCAGTAGTTTCGGAGCCTATTCAATACAAACAAACAAACAAATCTTTCCTCTTTATAATATTAGTATATATATAATCTTCTACCACGAGTAATACAACTCACGTTTCAAATTCGCAGTGTCCGTATCAGTACTTGGACACGTCGCTACAAGCGACACCTGCAAGCTATTGGAGCTTCACCCCGTCCCGGCGATTCTCTTAATGATACAATTGCACGAAATAAATATCTAGACTAAACACAAAATGATTGTACTATGTACTTTGATATAAAAAAAATCGCCTAAATGAAAACCAAGATTTAACTGTACAGACCTATGTCTTGACTGTGATACTTTTTTTTAAACAAATAATAATTTAAGGAAAAAGAAAAAAAAAATATATTGCTACTTCAAAACTCGCAGAGCACACAATCATTGGCGAATATTTAATAAATAAAAATTAAATAATACAAAAAAATATATATAATAAAGAAAACATGTACACAGTATAACTAACATTTTTGTGTTTATGTCGCCACCTGCATGCACAAGCTTAATTTAACATTTTTGTTTCTGTACTGTGATTGTTTGTTATTGTCATTTGGTTGCTTTGTGGAATATATATATAAGAAAATTATATCGACGATCCCCAAGAATGAAGTCGCATCTGCAAATTTTATGATTTACGTACTACATGGAGCTTGGAAGTTCGTTATGAAAAGCATGTTTTAAGAATTTTGTTTTAAATTTAAAGTCAAATTTGAGATTAATTTAATCGATATAACTACACAAAGTATAGACGCAATGTTTTCATATTTTTCTATGTTCATGCTGCAGATTGAATGCACAGATACAAACATTAAATTTTGAATCTTTTTCTTCAAATGATACTGTTATTAAAATGGATTGTAAATTGAATAGACAAAGAACCCGTCCAGCTCCTAAATTGTTTTATTCATTTTATTCAAATAATTAAAATAGTTTTTGGTTAATTTTATCAAATCCATAGTTCTTGGGTACCGTTACCTATTTTTTAAGGTAAATAAAATACAGACATTAATTTTTATAACTATTAAAATTATCTGTTATAGAATAATAAAATTAAGCCGGTGATGGCAACATTCATTATTAGAATCAACAATAATTTATAAAAAGATAGTGGGTTCGTACTTTCATAACATTATTTTTGGGTGTTTATACATTTTTAATAGTACATTAAGATGTTTATTTGAAACTTTGTAAGACTGAGGAGTGCCATGGGAATGACGGTGTTGCCGTTATGAAATATTAAAAAAATAAGTACTCACCATGATTCCATTGTGTCGTATTAATGATATAAAAAAATAAAGTTGTGCTATTCACAAAACGGTACTAGTGCATGTTACTATTTCCATTGCATGATGTATAACACTTTTAGCTTGCTAACTGTTTTTTTCGATGCGCAAACTACATCCAACAAATGAGAAAATAGAGGGGGAATTTGAGGTGAAAAATCTACATAATTTTTCAAATTAAGTATTCCAAATTTTTTTTTGGAATTAATTTGGCTTTAATTTGGAATTAATAATAACTTAAAAACAGTCTAAAAAATAGTCTAATTCTTATAAGATCGACTATAGCCAAACCTCGACCCTTCTGTTGCCGAACAATAAAGAATTCATAACCTAAATATTGCTGTGATCTCAACTCTTTATACTAATGTGAATGTTACTGTATACAAAATTTCTTGAATTTAATTTCAGAAACAATTACTAGTGTCTCGTTGATTTGTTAAAATGTAATGCAATTTAAATTTATTTTCAATTATTATTCGTACAATCTGAAATGATATAATAACAAAAACATGCAGACATTATTTCAAGAGCACTCGTTATTAACAGGTTATTTACCAAACCATTCTACCTGATTTCGCCGCGAAACAACCAGGTGTTTTGGTTTGAAGGTTAAGACATCCAACAGTTGTGTAAATAGTATTGAGATTTTAATGCTAAGTAAGCTAAATCGTCAGCGGGTACAAGAACGTGGACTTACTTTACACGTTGAACGCCATGCGGCCCACCGGTGGACCTAGCGTACTATGCCATTCGGGGCAAGCTAAAATTAGGGAATCGGTAATTTTTATCAACTTGAGATTTTTTTTCTAAAATTAAAAAAATGCGATAATTTGCAAGGAAGATAACAATTTGTACTTTTGCCGTCTAATTTTTAGGATATTTTAAAAGGTCTTTAAATCTTGATAATAATTAGAAATTTCTGTTGGATTTGAAAACTAAAGCTTTTGATTCGGCTAAAGGGCCACGCGGCTCACCTCCATACGCGATTTGTTTGATAGCTACAATCTGTGGTTTATAATAGGAAGTGTTTACGTTGGAACCCTCACGCGGCTAACGGGTGACCCTCATGGCCCGAAGGGTTCAGTAAGGTAAGGCTCACCGGTGAACACCGTGGCCTGAATGAAATTACTCGATTTTTCATGTGGCGTTCAACGTGTTAAAAATACGCACTTAAAAATTATACTTATTTGCGGTAATTGAATTATTCACCTACCTACTCAACATTAACAAAATTAATGTGTTTATTCATTTAAACATTTACTCTTCAACACTAATTATATAAATGTAGCATCAATTTTATAATAAAAATATAATGTCAGTTATGGCTACTTTACATGTTAAATACACACTATATACATAATTTGTTTTCCCAAACGCGCCAAAAAACTATAACCTAAAAGATAAATTAAAGTTTTTTTTTTTATGAATGGAATAAAGATTTTAGTGATTCAATTACTTTAATAATAACATTTAAGTTATTTTGTGTAAAGTTATATTCAATTAAACATTTTAAACCGATTAATGTTTGCATGTTTTTGTTTTAATGCACTATAAAACTATAAAAATAAAGCTTACTTCTAGAAGAATCATGTATGTATTTATACCTAAACTTTAAAATATTTTGTTTTTTTGAGTAATTTGTTATGTCCTGTTTATTAAGTTCTATGTTAAATCTATATATTGAATGTGCAGAATAGCTTTGAATGTAAACAACTTATGATGAATGATTAATTTTTTTTTTAGGTTTTTGTATTATCGCATGCTTTTTTGTATTTTTATCGCATGTATTTTTTATTTATCAATCACTATTTAGTTAAAAAAGAAAAATCTTTGATATATTTTTTTTAATAAAAAATGACCACATAAAAGAAAAGCTATACAAAATGACTTTGAGATACGAAGAATTATTTTTTTCATTATGCTCAAAATATTTAAATTAATCGCCATTTCCGGTTAAAATGCATTAAAAAACAGGTCCGTTGATTGCTTGAACTATGACATCCTTTCTTTTTCTCGACGGATTTCTATTGGTAACATGCGATCATTTGTATCATGATTATATTATTGACAGGAGATGATTAAAAAGCTTTACGGCTTAGTGTAATGCTTATTTTAATCATTTACCGAAATCGGACGTTTAGCTACGTTTTTTACGTTTAGCTTTATTTTTGTTACCATAGTCTATGAGATTGTTGAACCTAGGCAGGATATTTTAATGGTTCGTGATGGGTTTTTTTTACAATGATATGTTTTCAGTTACAGCACGGCTTTTGATTTGTGACATCACTAGGGTTTTTTTTGCTTAATAAAAGGTTTCAAATGCATGTTAATGTTTTTATTTACGCTTGTATAATAACGCGTTTATTCATTTAAGGTTCATCTATATATTAATACGTGAAGCAAAAACTTTGTATCCCTTTTTACGAAAATTGCGCGGACGGAGGAGTATGAAATTTTCCACACTTATAGAGAATATAGAGAAGAAGTGCACAATGCTAATGTTTTTTTAAAGTAATGCATAAAAGATACATTAAATCAATAAAGAAAACATTACACACACTACATACCATGTATTTGACGCACACACGCATGCATACTATTTATTGTCAAACTTTTGTTTTTGACGTCTGATGTCAAATTGAGAATAGATTAAATATTGTTTGTCATATTTAATATTTTTTATAGTGTAGTCTTTGCGAAATTTATGATTATAGAATTATAAAATACAATATTAATAGTGTACAAGCTTACAATTCCAATTAATTATAGTCGAATTTCGACTACTGCGGGACCTCTAGTTTATAGTTAAAACAGAATGAAAAGTCAATCAAATTTAATTCCATCTTTTAAGGAATATATGGTCGGACCAAATCTTAGTAAGTCTGGTCACTTTGAATGCATAAATATACCTACCTATGTAATACTATTTATTATACATATCGACACTTGAAAGGCAAACGTGACTAAGCGAAAATGCGTGATCTTTACAGTAGACTAATGTAAAGTCGAAATACCTGAAAAAAAAATCTATTTTAACGAATCTAGCTGTAGGATTGAAATTATTTTAATAGACCTAGAAATATATCTTTTTTGCGCATCAAATATGGTTATTGCCTATCATTTATGTACAAAGCAGTTATTGTCGCTTAGTCACGTTTGCCTTTCAAGCGTCGATATGTTTATTTGATTACGTCAAAGTAAACAGCTAGCATTTTTATACTTCAATGATGAAATGAAGACAATTAAACCTGTTTGATCAAGTCTACGTGGTAAATATTTTGTGTTATTTATTTAACGTAGGTTGAGTAAGTCTATGTCGATTTATTATATATTTTTTATTTATTCTTACAGGATGTTCCTTTGCCCACTGAACAAGAATTAAACAGCAAATTCATGACGAAAATGGACGATTTATTGTACGCGGAAGACGAAGATGAAGATATTAAGTGAGATAGTGTAAAATAATGTATATTTGTGTAAATAATGTAAAGAATTTATTTGGTTTGTTTCGTGGTTCGGGTATAAATATAATAAAATATGTCCTCTCCATTAGAGATAGTATCGGAAATTCTAAATCATTCATTTCAAAAAGTTTTTTTCTCTGAAATCGTTTTATGGACAAGGGACGCGATATTTCAAATTATTTGAGCTGAATGTACGTGATGTAAAGTTTAATTTTTTTTTAATAAAGTGTGACCTGGCCTTTCGCCTTTTGCGCCAAGATTCGAAAACCAGTTTTGTAAAAATGTTTTTGAAATTTTTTTATACGTTAAAGCTTTAATATGATTGCACATCTTCACCCTCAGATGTAATTTTAGTTCCTAGTATGTACCTATACTCCTTCACTGTGTGCAATATTTTGTGATAGTCGTTTGGTGACTTAATGTAGGACAGTTTGTAAAGTTAGTGTTTTTTTGTAAGTGCCGCGAAAACTTGTAGTTTGTTCCAAATAATAAATACGGATTTTTGTAATCTTCCTTCAGGTCTAATGTGATGTCTTTGCGAAAATAATGAAAAACTAATAATCTTTTAATACAGAATAGCGTGTCTGTTTTTAAAACATAATTAATATATTTCTGCAGTAACGCCATGTATTTATTATTGGCAAAAAAAATTAGAGCTTTTCAAATTTTTTTTTATAAAAAATTTAATTTAAAATATAAATCTTATTGTAGATCCATTAGAATCCATCCATTACTTAGTTTGAATCTAAATCTGGTGGTGAGCAACTTTTGAACACTAACGTCACTATGTGAGAGAGAGATAGCATGCGATGTTGTTTTCACAAAAAGGTTTTTAATAAGGAATAACAGTATACTGTTTGTGTAATAGGTATCTTATTCTACTGGATTAGTTATTCAAATTATTATATGTAATTGGCTTTAAATAGGTAGATTGCTTTTGAAGGTTTGGCAACACATCTTATAATTTTGCATTTTGAAACATTGTATTTCTTTTTTGCTTTTTAATTATTTAGAAAAATCTTCAATAACATATATATTTTTATATAATTAAAACATACAACTAGTTATTTGAAATATATGTATATTCTTACGTTCTTAGGGAGCAAAATTTGTATGTGCAACATAAAATTGTGTAAATAATTTTCAAAATTTTGCAGGGATGATCTTTGTTAGAGTTTATGTAATGTGTAAATATAGTAGTGAGGATGTATTGAATTGAATTTCGGATATGGAAATTAAAAAAAAGACTAAATATGAAAACTATTTTGAGTTAGTTCCTGTCATTTCTTATTCAGCTCTACTATATTCTTGTACAGCATTCGAAAGTAGGATCGGGCTGGAAATTTATAAAAAGTAATAATTGTATCATCTCTTATAATATACCTATCAGTGTTACCATAAAATTTTAGATGGATTTTAGAGGAAAAAGCCCTTAAATAGTCACTGAATAAATAAATTTGTGAACGTGAAATTATTGTAATGAACACAATATCATGCATTAGTATAGGTTGTTCAGTTCAGTATTTAGTATTTTAGTAGAACACTTCTAGGAAAGGAGGAAGGTGGAGCTTTTAACTTCGAACACGATGACACTAAAACATTTCATAATATATTTACTAATGGTTTTTGTATCGCAAGCAATGTAATTAAAAATGAAGTGTCGCGGGGGACAACGCCGTCTTGAAGGGGGCGTTTTCCAACTACCTTCATGTCTTATTGCAGATTCACTAAATGTTTAAAGACTAAAACAAATAGTATATATATTAGTATAGTGAATCAATTATGTTTCTTGTTTACAATAGTAGATTCCTGCTCCAACTTCGGGAACGTTCTCTTTACACCCTGTACTTTACTAAAATATAAGTTTACCTATGCTTTTAAGTGCGCGCGATTAAAACTGTCCTATTAAAATGTACGAACATATCTTGGAACTGCACTAGTCATATTACATAATAGTCTGGTTTGTTAAATATGAATTGAATAGAGAATGTGTGTTTAATAAAATATTTTTTTGAATATTTTATTTTGTATCAACCCTTTGAATTAATGGTAATTAATAAAAAAATAATTTAAAAATTATAAGTTGGATTGATAGTCACAAACAAAATCCATAATAATTTGTGAGTAAGACTTCAAACATGTACGGGTCATTGTGTATGACGCCTGGGGAAATTAAATGGCGTTTAACCCAATTTATTGAGTCCTAATAACATTTCATTTCAAGATTAGGATTCCCAACAGGTTGTTAATTAAAAATTTACTTGAGTTAAGACGTACTCTAAGACAATTTAGCTAAGTGCTACTATCCTGCTTATTTCTGCCACGCAGCATTCATGTGTTCCGGTTTGAAAGGTGGGGTGGACGATATATTATCATATAATCGACTTTGACCCATTTCTCAGATCGGATGGCGGTATTCACGTCACTATATAAGCATATAGTTGCGGTAGGCAGCGGCTTGGCTCTGCCCTTGGCATTGCTGAAGTCCATGGGCGACGGTAACCACTCACCATCAGGTGGGCCGTATGCTCGTCTGCCTACAAAGGCAATAAAAAAATTTATATAGTATATAGTCTAATCTAATAAAAAACCGAGGTGAACGCGAGCAAAAGTGTCGCCCTGAGGCTTCTGGGCACACATATTACATATCTGCAGAAGGCAATACGAACCACCAGAACCAATCTTGTTCATGTATAATTCGTGTTTCACCAACATACATACACATGAAATCCTTATACATATTCGCAAAATTTGGCTGTACGGACTATGCTTCCTTTACCTGTGCACTTAAACGAGCAGAAGCAAATAATCTAAAGAGGATTGTAACAAGAAAAACGACATTTAGGCGGGAACGCGAGGAGCCGCGTTTTGAGAATTGTTGTTTTGAGAGTTTTGTTTTGTTATTTTAGCGTCTCTTGAAGTTTAAACCGCGAATAATAAATAGTATTTGGCATCTGAAAGTGGGCATGTATGGCTTCTCTGGTTCAGTTCACTGGAGTCTCAGTAAACTTGCATCACTTTAGTGGGATATTTCATTTTATTTCAACCCAATCGACTATAATTTCAGTTTTCGCTATATCATTATTCTTTGTAACAGTGTTTATATATTTATAAGTATGGTTTAGCTCGATAGCTAATCGAGCTATGCCCGATGGCAAATATATAATTTTTAATGTTCCTTGTAAGGAATAGGCAGAGACAATGTTAAATGGAACAATAAACTTATTACTAATTACTACTACTGTCCCTAATACATTCATAAAGATTAGCTGACGCGTGTATCTCCGTTGACCGACTTCCGACATGTCGGTATATATTTGCGTTCACGAAGTAATAAATGGCAAAAGAAAATTGTTTTCGTGAATGTAAAGATGAAGAAGACACGGGTCATGACTTCAGCAAAACATTCATTCATCTTTCAGGGTGTTTGTCAAAAGTTCATTTAAACAACTTCATGGCTTATTGAATGTCGTCGTGGCCTAAAGGATAAGACATCCGGTGCATTCGTGTTGAGCGATGTACCGGCGTTCGAATACCAGGCGGGTGCCAATTTTTCTAATGAAATACGTACTCAACAAATGTTCACGATTGACTTCCACGGTGAAGGAATAATATTGTGTAATAAAAATCAAATCCGCAAAATTATAATTTGCGTAATTACTGGTGGTAGGACTTCATGTGAGTCCGCGCACCACCCTGCCTGTTTCTGTCGTGAAGCAGTAATGCGTTTCGGCTTGAAGGGTGAGGCAGCCGTTGTAACTATGCTTGAAACTTTAGAACTTATATCTCAAGGTGGGTGGCGCATTTACATTGTATGTCTATGGGCTCCAGTAACCACCTAACATCAGGTGGGCTGTGAGCTCGTTCACCCATCTAAGCAATAAACATTTTTTTTATCAGCATATTCAATAGGTTTTTTATTAGTCACGAAGGCTTGATGCAGAGACAATAATGGGTGTCTAAAAAAGTATTTTGTCTGAATCAATGAAATAAAGTGTCTATAAATAAATGTTTATTAATTTTCAAAGTACAGTATTTGGGAATTTATTTCATAAAAACGGTTCGTGTAAATGTAAGTCTTCGCGTTCGTGGGATTGAGTTAGTCGACCGGTAAGATTTCCAATGACGGCTGGGCAGATCGACTGCGTGATGGTTGCGATTTCGTAGTGAATAATTTTCATTAAACTTGGCAGAAAAGGCAGTTTATTATTAAACTTTAGACTTGAGATAATCCCATGGCAGAAAGCAAATGAGTTAAATCAGGAGGGCGTGGAGGTCAGTTTATGGCGTCTCTCCTAGGAAAATTTCACGTTCAGCACGATAATTTCGCGGCAGATATTCATTGGAGTATTTGAGGCTGCCCTATTTTGCTTCAACCAAATTCTTTGGTTATACTTTCGCATAACGCTCTGAATTTATTGTATCCGAATATTTTGCATTCTCAAAAATGAAGACTAATAATTTTTTGCGCTGACATTGCAATCCATACTGTCATTTGGTGAAAGAAGTGGCCGGCCTCTCATGCTTGCGTTTTAGGTTCGTAGCACCCCAATAGCGGCAGTTTCCATTAAGGTGATAATGAGATTTATCCGAATATGTATGTTGTTTACAAAATCAAGGCTCTAGCCCGAGAAACGCTCCATATCGACAGAATTTTCAAGTAGCCAGACTATTCTTTATTCTTAATTGTACACACAGTTAAGACAGTAAAATAATTGCGAAAGGTCATAAAATTTGCGGTAGGCAGCGGCTTGGTTCTGCCCCTGGCATTGCTGAAGTCCATGGGCGACGGTAATCCTTCACCATCAGGTGGGCCGTATGCTCGTCTGCCTACAAGGGCAATAAAAAAAAAGGCGAGCTTAACTCAACAATTGAGTTATCTACCAGCTAACCGTTCTTAGAGGGAGAGCTTTACACAAGTGGGACTACATACAAGTATGCCTCCGCGCCTCAGATTCTATGCGTTGATGCAGTAAGCTAAACTATTTCATTTTGAGACCCTTTGTATTATTACCCTACTCAGGTCGCAATATACAATTTAAGTTAACGTTAACTGATGGTAATGAAAATTAACTACTCCACATGGTCTTTTGTTTCAGTATCTATAAATATCCAACCTCACATAACGTCCGGTTTATATGTGACGTAAACTGAAGTGAAATGGATCACCCTTCGCCTAATAAATTCGTAACTGCGAAATAAAACCGTTTGGAGTTTTGTTACCACGTTTTACGTGTTTCTAGATTGTAGCTAGGTCTGCGAATGCGGTTGTCATTACATTGTTGATTATTAATTGTTTTTTGTTAGAAACTTAAGATTCTTTTACCTCAATCAATGAACGAATTCTCTTCGATACGTCAATGTATAGACTGATTTATACTTAGATTAACCTTGACTAAAATCGTGGAGAAGTTAATCCTTTGCGTTCTCCAAGATAAGAATGAAAAGGGTATGCTTATCTAAATACCAAGGATCAGAGAGAGATATGTAGAGAATTTATTCACTTTATTATAGTTACTTTTACCAAAAGACTCTTAAGATTTAAAATTGTAAATTGCTTTTTAATTTTGGGCCGCATTTTACGTAAGTACAGTCGCAAGTTATATAATTATTATTAGGTATGTGCATTGTTTTATGACCAAGCTACTTTCTGATGTTGACATCAGAAAGTAGCTTACCGAAGCCGATTGATCGGCTTTGGTAATTGTAGATTTGGGATGTGTTAATGCGCTTAAGTTTTTTTCTTTAGCATGGACAAACTATCTGGTGGTAGGACCTCTTGTGAGTCCGCGCGGGTAGGTACCACCGGTCCGGTTTCGGTTTGAAGGGTGGGGTAGCCGTTGTAACTATACTGAGATCTTAGAACTTATTTTTCAAGGTGGGTGGCGCATTTACGTTGTAGATGTCCATGGGCTCCAGTAACCACTTAACATCAGGTGGGTTGTGAGCTCGTCCACCCATCTAAGCAATAAAAAAAAAATATCCCACGGCCCTCCTGGTATTGAATGGAACTAATATATATACATCAACAACATAAATACTACCACCGCCCATCTTGAGAGGTGAGTTCTAAGTCTGTTCTGTTGTACAACGGCTGCCTCAACCTTCAAACCGGTATATATCCGTGCGGGCTTGTAAGATGCCCCCTGTCCACCAGCAAATTAATTAGCACGTGAAATAAGTTAAGTACGTATTTCATTAGAATAGTTTGCAACTGCCTGTTTGATTCGAACACCAGCACAGTTTATCGCTCGATACACCTTCGTACCGGGCTTTGTGTCGTTTAGGTTAAGTAGTAAATAAGAGAAGGACAGTATTACTAAGACATTGGAAAATAGCACTGAATATTAATTAAATCTCAAATACTCTTACTGAGCATATTGTGAGATAATTTCATATTAAATATACCTACACTAGATAATGACTTTGAAAATACTGAGCTTTGCCCTTTTTTTTTTTTGATAAATTGTATTTTTTAGAATGTATATTTAAATACGAATTACATATTGATATTATATTATATTATTTTCTTTCAATAAAAAAAAAGTTTATGTTTAAGTTGATTATCGATAAAGTTGATTATTGAAAACACGAATAAAACAACATTTTCTGAAAATAAATCGTACTTAGTTTACTTACTTTATCGCCCCCGAAATCCCCTGTATACTAAATTTTATGAAAATTGTTGGAGCCGTTTCCGAGATTCAGATTCTATTATATATATTTACAAGAATCGCTCGTTTAAAGTTATAAGGTATTAAATAAAACAACAATTTTGGGAAACTTTTATTCATATTTTTTTCCATGATACGATACAATATAAAACTGGGGTTATCTTTTTTTAAATCCATAACAGTAAATTTGTAAGTAAATTATCAAATGATCAAATAAAATTAGCCATAACAATGTTTATAGTGAACGCGTAAAATAAAATTGTAAATGATGCTGATTAATTATTTATTTGTTTCTAAGATTCTCGCTACAAGCTTTTTTAAAGAAAAAATTGTCTCAAGTAGACATAAAATAGGTACTTGACTCCGTGACGGTCGTCAAAGAAAAATATAACTTAAATTTTAGGAAAATAAATTTTAAGTGAGAATTTTTAAGGCTCTTAAGTCTAGTGACGGGTTCTTTGATAAGCCATTAAAATTTTCCGTCGAACATTGAAATGTTAAATGCTTTCCAATTACGAAGGGAAGAAAAATATAACGCAAAACATTTTTTTAAATATGATTTTTTTTTTAGTTCAATATGCGTTAAGCTTAAGGATAACATAAAGCATGACAGTGTGTTTAAAATTAAATAAACAGGAAATTAGACTAGGTATTTTAAAATATTGTTACGCAGTAAAACCAAGGTATGTACATCAAAAAGTAAATAAAAGGCTTTATGGCAGAAGAAACGCTTTTTCTTAAATGTTTTTCGGATCGAAAAGAAATCTAATAAATGTGAAACAAAAAGTCTGATTTAAATTTAAATCAAATCAAGATTGTCCTTGCCTGAAAACCGACAACGACATTTTAAGTAGACGTGATCCGAAACCTTACGACATAAAAATTGTCATTGATCAATAGGATATCGAATGTCGGGTGTAATAGAGCGACATCGGCGGTCTATCAGACATTCACACTAGTCGCGAATTTGACGCTCTGACACTACCACTCAGCTCGCATCTGTCAATCCGATAATTCCGATGTTATTGATGCATTTCAATTTTTATTCGTGAATAAAGGTTTTTTTATTTACCAACCTGGTTTGTGTTGGGTTTTTCGAAAATAGGTTGTATAAAGGACGAGTATTGGTTAAAATTTGGTATTTTGGTAATTGGACAATAAAATTGAAAAAAAAAAAACTTATAAAAACTCTGTAACAATTTTACTGTGGTACCAATTGCAGTATGTTTAATAATTATAGCCATCCAGTTTTCGGTTGACGCTTAATGGTTTTGACTTCTTCAATCTTCTTGACTGGACGGAGCGGCTCTGGCGATGCTGGTGGTATGAGTTGCTCGGTGCTTGATGTTGATGTTAGGCGATTCGGTGGCGAAGGCGGGGTCGGTGGTCGCTGTATTAAATAAATTAAACGTAGAAAATATTATTATATCATTTAGGGATTTTTAAAATGTTTTCGCGCGTAATTTGAGCCTTCTTACTAATGTAATGACATTTAGCAATTTGATTGAAGTTAATGAATCGATACTGAGTGCTGAGTGCTGAGCTTTCAATTAAACGCAGTAAATTTTAAAACTCTAAACATTTTGTAAATCTGTAAATTATCTATTATCTACATCGATATATATTATATAAAAATTAATTGCTGTTCGTTAGTCTCGCAAAAACTCGAGAACGGCTGGACCGCTTTGGCTAATTTTGGTCTTGAATTATATGTGGAAGTCTAGAGAAGGTTTAAAAGGTAGATAAATATGATGATGCTCGGAATTAAATAAAAATAACAATTTTCTTTTTCCTTTAATGTGCCCTCCCCCCTCCGGACGGATTCCTTTTGTTTGTTTTAAGTTTATTTTACACAAAAGCTTAGGTATTTTATTTATCGATTGAGGCATTACGAAGTCTGCCGGGTTAGCTAGTTATTAATAAATTAAATATATGTTGTAATTATTGAATTAATAACGAATTATTGAAAGAATAAATTGAAACTTAATACTGTTATAATTTGGTTAGAAAATAATAATACGACAGATTTTAGTGGCATACCGTGGATGTGGAAGTCGATGGCTGTGGGGAAGTGGCACGCTTTGGAGTAACAGCTTTCGGTGGAGAAGGAGGTTTGGAATCAGTCACTGGAGCTGGGGCGTGTGTTGGAGGAGTACATGGTGTCACTTCCATGCTTGGAGCTAGCGGCGCCTGTGAACATTTGTAATTGTTTACTCGCTATGTTTACTAACTATTACGAATCACCAGTATTTCTATAGATTCGGCACATCAGTCGTTTCCAGTAGTCAATAAAGGACAGTTGTTATTTAAAAATGTTGCTGTTGATAGATCGTGTTTGAAGCAGGTTCATCGCGTGGTCATGTACCACTATAATTTGCGTAATTACGTACTAGTGGTTGGACGTCTTGTGAGTCCGCACGGGTAGGTACTACCACCCTGCCTATTTCTGCCGTGAAGCAGTAATGCGCTTCGGTTTGAAGGATGGGGCAGCCGTTGTAACTGTACTGAGACCTTAGAACTTATATCTTAAGGTAGGTGGCGGCATTTACGTTGTAAATGTCTATGGGCTTCGGTAACCACTTAACATCAGGTGGGCCGTGAGCTCGTCCACCCACCTAAGCAATAAATAACTTCTTTCTGTGAAGCAATCATGTTTTCTGGTTTGGAGAGCGGTGCGGCCGTCTTACACTGTGAACAAGACTTCGAAGTCGTGTTTTAAGGATTTACTGCTTATCAGGTGGGACGCTACCTGGACCTTAGGGCCTGGTAATACAGCGTCCGGCTATTCATTAGGGTAGATGTAAAAACGACCTCATTCACCTCTAGCGTCTACTACATTCATCTAGTTCATTCTAGTATCAGTGTTATTTACTGATTTGCCTTTTACTTTCTGAATTATTTCTTCACTGCCCGTAATGTAATGTACCATTGCTAGTAATGGTGGCCGGGCGTTAATGTGAAGAGAAAGATAGTAACATAATACAATTAAAACTTCTATCTTCTCATCATCATCATTCTCCTGCTCTTCTCCCAGTCACCTGGCGTCGGCGCAACATGTTTTCTCCTTGCATACTCCTCTATCGTAAACCATTTCTTCGCTCACGCCCCTCTTACACATATTGTCTTTCACGCAATCCATCCATATCTTCTTAGGTCTACCTCTTCCTCTATGTCCTTGCACATTCATAGTTAAAACTTCTATCTTCTGAGCCCAAATATGTTGACTAAGTTTTGGAAAAATCTAAAAGAGAAAAGGTGTTGTTCCTTACCTTTGGTTTGCTTGGCGGCGGTGGAGGAGGCGGTATGGCACCTTCAGTAGGCTTGATCTCCGGGGCTACTGGTCTCGCGACGGCTATATCCTCTGGCGTCTTACCGTCATCTACAGTTGTTTCTGACGCCTGCTGATATGCAAACTGCTTTGTAAAGGCCACTATCTAATTTGTTTTTGATATTTTAAAGCTGTTTGATTAAGCCGATCATCATCTGAATTTGCGCTCATTTGACCTGACCTGACTTATAGTTTTTACGTAATTTTATAAAACCCAAACTGAGAAACGTTTTTTTTTATTTAAGATACCGTTAAAATACTAGGGAAAACCGGATCAACCGTTTGTCTGTTCATATTTTACCATCGCAGCGCAAAATGTCGTATACCTAAATCCAATGAGATCTAGCCGCAAATATTTAAGAATATAAACTTTTTACAAAACACTTTTATTTTATTACCTATACATAATACCTAATTACTTTTACTGGTGGTAGGAGGTCTTATGAGTCCGCACGGGTAGGTACCCTACCTATTTCTGCTGTAAAGCAGTAAAGCGTTTCGATATGAAGGCCGGAGCAGTCGTTATATTGTCAAAACTGAGACTTAAAGCTTGCGTTTCAAGGTGGGTGGCGGTATTTACGTTGTAGATGTCTATGGGCTCCAGTAACCACGTAAGGTTTGCTGAGAGCTCGTCCCCACATCAAAGCAATAAAAAAATAAAACGACATATATGTCAAGTTACATTAAAGCATATTTCTTCATGTCATACCTGGTGGTCACCTTGTGACGGGGGTCCTGGTGTTTTCCTTTTGATAACCTTCGGAGGTGATTCGCCGGTAACACGTTTTGCCTTCAGTGGACTTGGTTCTACGAAAGAAACGAACTCGACTTAAAACACGCTTGGAAATCATAAGATTTATAAGTATTTTTTGTGGTGGAAGACATTAATTTAACTAAATAGCTAATTTTATTTGAACTTGTACATATGCATATGTGATTGTTTGTGCAAATCGTTCATCAAGCATCACGGATCACCTTTTTATTTGGTTTGTATATTTAAGTGTAAAATGAATATACCAGGTTGTGGAGAAGTCGCTCCCTCAGGAGTGGGGCTGCTCAATTTTGGCACAGGACTTGATGACTCGCGTACCGGACTGACTACTTTAGGCACTGGGCTAGGTCCCCGTGATGATGGATCAGGCGAGGCCGCTTTCGCCAGTGGCTGTTAACAATATTCAGTTACAAAGATTTATTTTTCAGGTTTATTTATAATAAAATAACTTCTTTTTACATGTAAATTTATCGACATTTTTACAAAATTTTCAGGAGAGCCATTTAAAGCTTAAAATTTGGACAAAAGATAATTTACTTTAAAAAATATAATCTTCTTCAGCTATTGCAATAGAGTGAACTCAATCGAAGTTCAATTCGAACTGTTCATGCTAATACCAAATAAAACGCATCAACCACCAGGGTTTAAGCAATATGTCGATTAAACCGCCTTTTGCCCCTAGATATAAAATTGTTGAAAAAATCCAAATTTCGCGAGTCACCCGAAAAAATATCGAGAAAGGTGATCAATTGATTTAAATACTAGTAATTGTTTTGTAAAAAAAAAAAATCGTACCTTGGGAGGCACAGGACTTGGAGTACGTGGCTTGGGAGTGATAGGTCGACTTGCTCCACCAGCAGACAGTAGGAGTCCAGCTGTATCTTCTCCTAAATCAAGTAAATCGTATCTTCAACCTCAGTCATGTTTGTATCGCAACTTCTACAAAAGTAAATACTAGGCGAGTAAGTTGACAATCAACTTGCTTCTAGGCAATCACTGAAGTCTTTTAGATCTCCCGGAAATAAAAGTCTTATTTATGTTTATTTAGAGGGGCTTTGATTTAGAACAATGCAAAATTGTATTAAAAAGTTAAAAAGTTATATTATATTAAAGTTATTGAAATAATGTCTGATACGTTGCTAATGTGAGATGAAAATTTTAAATAACAACATTAGCCTTTCGGTATGTATACCATTAAGGTTAATTTTGATGATTACGTATCGTCCACGTCAAAAGCTGCACATCTAAATCTTATCTATATTATTAATTTGTCGAAGTTGCATAACGTCCGTAGGAGATTACCCACCGCTACCCTACACGTGACGCCTGGGTGGTGCTAATAGTGCAACAACCTGGCAACCGAACTGTCCTCCTGAGGATCTCCCGGTTACAACTACACTGCGTCAATTATAAAACCCTAATCACAAATTGTAAATTTTAATTATCACCACGCAGTGTAAACGAATGCCATAGGATAAATAAAATAAATTTGGAAAGATAACATTGAATCAAAATTGCCTTTTCTTGGGCCGTTAACGAGGTGGACCTGGTTTATAATACTACATCATCACTAAACACCACCTACTATATAAGACAATAAAACGAAAGATCACCTGAAACTTTCATAGGGGATTTAGTGGCAGGAGAATTAATGTCGACTGGCTCTCCTACTTCAGTTGAGATATCTTTTATCAGCTCCAGCAGGGTGTGTCCGGGAGTCACTGGCATTTCTATAGGAGTACCGGCGCGAGAACCTGTACAAAATAAAATTTAGATAACAGGCTGAGTAACTATGTGTATGAGTAAGTATGGTAATTTCGTCTGTCGCAATTTCGAATCACTAAAAATTTTGTCCACTTTGAGATTGCTTGTTAATTTCTTAAACTTTCTTGTGCGAGACCAAATGAAAATAATTTCCTTAGCTTACCTTTTTTTTTATTGCTTCGATGGGTGGATGAGCTCACGGCCCACCTGGTGTTAAGTGGTTACTGGAGCCTATAGACATCTACGACGTAAATGTGCCACCCACCTTGAGATATAAGTTCTAAGGTCTCAAGTATAGTTACAACGGCTGCCTCACCCTTCAAACCGAAACACATTATTGCTTTACGGCAGAAATAGGCAGAGCGGTGGTACCTACCCGTGCGGACTCACAAGAGGTCCTACCACCAGTAAAATTACCTAACTTGATTTCTATTTATACACACGAAACCGCGACATAGTCACGTAATCTTTGATGCTATTGATTATATCATAGCTTCTGTATTGGTTCAGTTCCCGAGACATCTAAAATCTAACTCTCTGTCTATCTTTCAGCCCACAGACATCTGCTACTGGACACAGGCGTCCCCCAAGTCCCATTGATCGGTCCTGCGCTGTTTGCATCCAGCGGATCCCAACAAGGCTTACATCATGATGGGGATCCGCTGGATACAAACAAATACAACCCCTCCTCTCTCCAACATGGCTTACGTCCAAATGTATAACCATAAATACGAATGGAAAAAAAATCATGTACCTGGTAGGGGAGACCGTAAGACAAGTTTTCTGGCCTCTTCCATAGCGCGCTGTAGATTCTGTTGATTCTTGAAGGATTCCCGACTGCGACAACGTCCGATTTGAGATCTGTTGACAACAAAATTCCTTAAATATCATCGTTGATCTAAAAGTGACTGGAGTGCTAACTAGTAGTTTTTTTTTGTTTTTTTATTGCTTAGATGTGTGGACGAACTCACGGTCTACTGGCTGTTAAGTGGTTATCGGAGCCTATAGAAATCTACGTAAATGCGCCACCCACCTTAAGATATGAGTTCTAAGGTCTCTGTATAGTTACAACGGCTGCCCCACCCTTCAAACCGAAACGCATTACTGCTTCACGGCGGAAATAGACAGGGCAGTGGTACCTACCTGTGCGGAGTCACAAGAGGTTTTCATCACCACTAAAAAAGCGAGTTGATCCTGAACTATTAACAAAATATTTGAACTATTTTACAATAATATAAAAATAGAGATATAAGACAGATTAATAGACTTTGTGTATGATTAATTGTAGATTAATTAAAAATATGTATAAGAAACATAGAAGAGACTCAGAACTCGTGTCTTAAGGTGGATGGCGGGGTTAACGTTGTTGATGTCTAGGGGCTCTGGTGATCACGGAGCACCAGATGGACCGTGAGTTCGTCCACCCATCTATGTAATTAAAAAAAAACCGGTTGTCTGTAAAGTCGGTTTACTGACGATAGTTGAACGTGACAACGTCATAAGAAAATACAGATGGTATGGTTTCATTTTTCAAAAGAAAATTTTAATTTTATTTGTTTGATAGATATTTTGTATGGATATAGAGAAGGAGGTAAATGGAAATCACTATTGAATTGATCGTAACGCTTCAATTTCTCTCATGACGTTTTCAATGTTCAAATTAGACTCGAATTGACTACGGCGTTCCATGATCGCGTCTTTGTTGTCGTCAAATAATTGGAGAAATTTATTGCCAGCTTAGCCACGTGGTCGTAGAACGCCTCAGAGCGAGGTAACGCCGCATGAGTCATGTTTTTTCGTGCGTGCAGCCGGCTCCATCGAATTATAAGACGTTGTCACGTCAAAAAACAGTCAAGATTAGTAATTTATTCTTCTATGTATCCTATAGAATACACTTAGACGTTTCTGTATTGCATGTTAACTTACGAAATACCCGTTCCCGCCAGGGTCTGGTCCCATTTAGCGTTGGTAGTATTTGCGATCGCCATCTTGGCAATCCTGCGGAACCTAGAGAGTCCATCTTCATTTGCAGGCTTCTCCTCTTCGACTCCCGCCACGGCAATTTGGAAGTCTTTCATTAGACGTCGCTCCCAAACTTTTTGCTTGCTGCCGAGAACAGCTGTGAAGTAATAAGAATGATATTCAGAAATTCAGATAATCTTTGCTACGTTGAACCTTACTATAATTGAGGCCATCCGCGCAAAAGTGGCCTAACCCAAAATTTTTCATATTCATTGCTTATATATTGCAATTTATTTAAATTATAACAAATATTGATGGAAAACCGGCCTATCCATAGTTTCACCCAAAGATAGCAGATGGCTTGGAAACAATATTTTTGCGCATAATATTATTGCTTACGAAGCAGTGTAAAAGTAAATTCAAACCATTATCTCCATACTAAATATGATAAGCTTAGGCCACTTTTGCGCATACGGCCTCATTTGTTATAGTGGCATAAAATAATAATTCAATTATTTACCCCAGCCCAAAGTTATTAAAACAGTAAGATACTACATCCTTACTCTTTTCTTTTTTGTCAGTGAAGGATACATCCATTCCGTTCCTATCGAACACTTCGAGGAGTTCATATCGCAACGCTGACACGTCTCCTTTCAGCTCGTTGATATCGTCTTCTGTCACTGGCTCATCGTCCATCTTCCTGTGCATGGCGGAGACGTATCGCCAGACCAGCGCACGCATCACTGCCGTGTAACGGACATCGTGTTCTTTTTCTTTTTGTTCCTGGTAGAAGCGATTTTAAATGGTTTAAAATTAACATATGATGGAAAAAAAATGTCGCTTTTCTAGATAAAGATCATTTAATTTGAGTCGATACGCTCCCGTTTGGTAATCGATGTATTATCATTGTTGATCATTGTCATTTACGCGTTAGATGGATAGCGTATTATGATCTTAAGCGGAAATGTACCCCTCATTCATATGTACATTTCTTATTAGACCGTAGCAGCTATTGGAATTGTAAGAGAACGTCCATCTTCATCGCCCGCGAGAGAGAGAGAGAGAGAGAGAGAGATAGAGAAACGAGCTGTGCCGACAAATACAATATAATATGCTATACACCCGGGTAATCAAATACATCTGCAGCCAGTATAAATTTTTTTTAAGGATTAATTGTATTATCTTAGTTTCCAAAGTTTTATTTAAATTTGTGTGTGTTCCAACTTTAAGGTTTTGTTTCAAAATATACCTACTTTGTTTCTTTGATTTTAAAATTGTAAAAATAACGATAACAAAATTTTAATGTATTTTGAAAATACCTTTAATTTCATCTTTCTTAATTTATCCTTCTTTCGGAGTCCAAGCACCTTTAGGAAGAGTTTCGGAGTTGGCATGATATTAAATGGTGGTGGTAGAGTAGCACTCTCCTCGAAGTAGCTCATCCAAAGGCGTGTCCTGGCAAATTTCCATTCAACATCCGAGTGCTCCTACGGATCCAACACCATGGATTACAAATTTGTAATTGACGGAAGCAGTGTAGCTGTTCCCTAGCATTCCTGGTATCCAGGGATAGCCGTGGCCACTTTCTATCAGGAGTCAAAAGCTGTTTTACCACTTAAAAAAATTAAAGTTTACTTTAAAAAGGATAATAGGGTTGTTAAATCACCTTCTTTTTTAATTCTTCGTCGGAAATCCAATTCAGAGAGTAAACTTTGCAATTAAAATAGTGGTTGCATTTTGTTCATGAGTTGAAGTAAAGAATAATAGATTTTCATTACGATTGTAGTTATCATGACCGATACGAATATGCTGTGCTCAAATCACGCTGGCAGATACCAATTTTTGTGAAGAAAAATCTACCTAACACGTGTTTGTCATCTATACATATAAATTAAATTGGAGTATCTGTTTGTAATATTGAAATAACCGCTTTTTACTACATGCATATGAATATATATACGGTACATACACCAAAATAACATTTTATTACAATTTTTGTTTGTCTGTCTATCTGTCTGTTTGATCCGGCTAAGCTCTGGAACGGCTGAACCGATTTTGACGAGACTTTCACTAATAGGTAGCTGATGATATAAGGAGTAACTTAGGCTTCATTCCGATAGAGGCACCCGTTACGTGCGGACGTGCTCATCGACCACTCGTTCGCCCGGTCTTTGTTCGCCCGGCTTTTGTTAGCCCGGCCATTGTTCGCGCGGCCTGTGTTCGTGATACATCTGCCGACCAAGTGTTTTTCCTGGAAGCTTTTATTTGTTTTGTTTTAGTTATTTTTGTGTTCGTGGAACATTTGCCGACAAAGTGGTTTCCTGCAAGTAATTATTTGTTTTGTTTCTTTTTGTTATTTCTGATTTGTTTTGCTTTTTCTTTGTCCTGTAGTAATCGCGCCGCATTGCCACCTGTGTTCAATAGAACCGCTCAGGTCCGAGAAGTTGGGGCCTCGCCGCAAGGCGAGTGTTTTCAAGACCCGGGGCCGCCCCACCTGGGTACTCAGCGATCATGGACGCTGTATTCGCGGAATTCCTCCGACTTCGCCACCCACAGCTCGCCTCAGAGTTTCTGGCCTTCAAGGCCAATCACACTGCGAGCCCTCTCGAGGACTCCGCCGCGCTCGCTGCTCCTGCGTCGCCTGTACCTGCGTGCAAAGCTTCTGCATTGAGCACCGCAGCCTCCGTCGTGCCTGCCGCTCCCGTGTCGCCTATACTGGCGAGTAAAGCTGCTGCGTCGTCCGCTGTGACCATCGTTTCAGCTGAGCGGTCATCCGCGGCCTCCGTCGCGCCCTCTAAAACACCTACACTTGCTCGTAGGTCGCCTGCACCCGCCTCCTCGTGCTCCGACTCTGACTCGGACATGGAGGTCGACCTCGCCCTCGCCTCATCGACGGATGGATTCACCCTGGTACAGAAGGGTAAGAAGCGTGCCGCGGAGTCCCGAGCTCCCGCGGCCGCTAAAATTAGCAAAGCCGCGAACGCGTCGCGCCCCCGCCCTCAGACTCCCGTTGCGCCCCCAGCCCGTGCCACTCCGTCGCCGCGTCCGGTGGCACAAAATAAAACCCAGGCCCCTCCCCCGGTTATCCTTCAGGAGAAGGCAGCTTGGGATCGAGTTTGCCTGGCCCTTAAGGCCAAAAATATAAATTTCACGAATGCCCGTAACCTCGCGAACGGCATTCAAATTAAGGTTCAAACACCCGACGACCATAGGGCCCTCTCTTCTTACCTCCGTAAGGAACGTATAAGTTTCCATACGTATACGCTCCAGGAGGAGCGCGAACTCCGCGTTGTAATACGCGGAATCCCTAAAGAGTTAGATGTAGAGCTCGTCAAGGCCGATCTGTTAGAACAGGGCTTTCCAGTGAATTCTGTGCACCGTATGCACACCGGTCGCGGTAGGGAGCCATATAATATGGTTCTAGTCACCCTCCAGCCTACCCCCGAGGGTAAGAAAATCTTCAACACACAGGCCGTCTGTAGGCTCTCCGGTATCGCCGTCGAAGCCCCCCATAAAAAAGGCACTCCTAGCCAGTGCCATAACTGTCAACTGTACGGGCACTCTTCCCGTAACTGTCACGCGCGCCCCCGATGTGTTAAGTGTTTGGGCGATCACGCCACGGCCCTCTGCGCTCGCGACCAAAAAACCGCGACGGAACCGCCTAGCTGCGTCCTGTGTCAAACACAGGGTCACCCCGCAAATTACCGCGGATGCCCCCGAGCCCCGAAAATAAATCGCCGCGTCGCCCGCCAAAACCGCCTCCGAGCTTCCGGCCCAGACATCAAAGCCTCGGCACCCTCTGTGTCGCAGGCTAAGCCAGCGTTCGTTCCGGCGCCGGTGCCCAGTGTCTCGGCCTGGGCGAAACCGCTGCCGTATATGAACACGGCTACAATTCCCTCCTCCGCGATTCGTCCCGCCCCCGCGACTCGTCCCGCCCCCGCGACTCGTCCCTCTCCCGCGACTTGCCCTCCGACCGCGTCCGACAATCTCGCTCTAGCGATCGACTTTTTTCAGTCGATCAACTTTGAGCGTGTTAATGCTTTGGGTGACGCCATTCGCGCCGCCTCCACTGCACAACACTTCATCGCCGTTGTGCAAGAATACGCTGACGTATACGCGTCGTTAAATACGTACGTCCTCCCCTCACTCCGCCGGTAATCAATGGCGTACATAAGTAGAATAAAGCCCCTATCCGTAACGATAGGATTTTTTAACGCTTACGGTCTCGCAAATCAACTTGATCAGGTTTGTGATTTTTTGCGTGACCATCAAATTGACATCTTTTTGGTGCAGGAGACCCTGCTTAAGCCCGCGCGCCGTGACCCTAAAATCGCGAACTATAACATGGTCAGGAACGACAGGCTCTCTGCTCGTGGTGGTGGTACCGTCATTTACTATAGACGAGCCCTGCACTGCGTCCCTCTCGACCCCCCCGCGCTTTCTAACATCGAAGCATCAGTATGCCAAATCTCACTGACTGGACACGCGCCGATCGTTATCGCGTCCGTCTATCTTCCACCGGATAAGATCGTTCTAAGCAGTGATATCGAGGCGCTGCTCGGCATGGGAAGCTCTGTCATTCTGGCGGGCGACCTAAATTGTAAACACGTCAGGTGGAACTCACACACCACAACCCCGAATGGCAGGTGGCTTGACGCGTTAGTCGATGATCTCGCCTTCGATATCGTCGCTCCGCTAACCCCGACTCACTACCCGCTAAATATCGCGCATCGCCCGGATATACTCGACATAGCGTTATTAAAAAACGTAACTCTGCGCTTACACTCGATCGAAGTAGTTTCAGAGTTAGATTCAGACCACCGTCCCGTCGTTATGAAGCTCGGTCGCGCTCCCGATTCCGTTCCCGTCACGAGGACTGTGGTGGATTGGCACACGCTGGGCATCAGCCTGGCTGAATCTGATCCACCATCGCTCCCGTTTAACCCGGACTCTATCCCGTCTCCTCAGGATACCGCTGAAGCCATAGACATCTTAACGTCACACATCACCTCGACATTAGATAGGTCATCGAAACAAGCTGTAGCGGAGGACTTCCTTCACCGCTTCAAATTGTCCGACGATATTAGGGAACTCCTTAGAGCTAAGAACGCCTCGATACGCGCCTACGACAGGTATCCTACCGCGGAAAATCGTATTCGAATGCGTGCCCTACAACGCGACGTAAAGTCTCGCATCGCCGAAGTCCGAGATACCAGATGGTCTGATTTCTTAGAAGGACTCGCGCCCTCCCAAAGGTCTTACTACCGCTTAGCTCGTACTCTCAAATCGGATACGGTAGTAACTATGCCCCCCCTCGTAGGCCCCTCAGGCCGACTCGCGGCGTTCGATGATGACGAAAAAGCAGAGCTGCTGGCCGATACATTGCAAACCCAGTGCACGCCCAGCACTCAATCCGTGGACCCTGTTCATGTAGAATTAGTAGACAGTGAGGTAGAACGCAGAGCCTCCTTGCCACCATCGGATGCGTTACCACCCGTCACCCCGATAGAAGTTAAAGACTTGATCAAAGACCTACGTCCTCGCAAGGCTCCCGGTTCCGACGGTATATCTAACCGCGTTATTAAACTTCTACCCGTCCAACTCATCGTGATGTTGGCATATATTTTCAATGCCGCTATGGCGAACTGTATCTTTCCCGCGGTGTGGAAAGAAGCGGACGTTATCGGCATACATAAACCCGGTAAACCAAAAAATCATCCGACGAGCTACCGCCCGATTAGCCTCCTCATGTCTCTAGGCAAACTGTATGAGCGTCTGCTCTACAAACGCCTCAGAGACTTCGTCTCATCCAAGGGCATTCTCATCGATGAACAATTCGGATTCCGTACAAATCACTCATGCGTTCAACAGGTGCACCGCCTCACGGAGCACATTCTTGTGGGGCTTAATCGACCAAAACCGTTATACACGGGAGCTCTCTTCTTCGACGTCGCAAAAGCGTTCGACAAAGTCTGGCACAATGGTTTGATTTTCAAACTATTCAACATGGGCGTGCCGGATAGTCTCGTGCTCATCATACGGGACTTCTTGTCGAACCGCTCTTTTCGATATCGAGTCGAGGGAACCCGCTCCTCCCCACGACCTCTCACAGCTGGAGTCCCGCAAGGCTCTGTCCTCTCACCCCTCCTATTTAGCTTATTCGTCAACGATATTCCCCGGTCGCCGCCGACCCATTTAGCTTTATTCGCCGACGACACGACTGTTTACTATTCTAGTAGAAATAAGTCCCTAATCGCGAAGAAGCTTCAGAGCGCAGCCCTAGCCCTAGGACAGTGGTTCCGAAAATGGCGCATAGACATCAACCCAGCGAAAAGTACTGCGGTGCTATTTCAGAGGGGAAGCTCCACACGGATTTCCTCCCGTATTAGGAGGAGGAATCTCACACACCCGATTACTCTCTTTAGACAACCCATACCCTGGGCCAGGAAGGTCAAGTACCTGGGCGTTACCCTGGATGCATCGATGACATTCCGCCCGCATATAAAAACAGTCCGTGACCGTGCCGCGTTTATTCTCGGTAGACTCTACCCCATGATCTGTAAGCGGAGTAAAATGTCCCTTCGGAACAAGGTGACACTTTACAAAACTTGCATAGGGCCCGTCATGACTTACGCGAGTGTGGTGTTCGCTCACGCGGCCCGCACACACATAGACACCCTCCAATCCCTACAATCCCGCTTTTGCAGGTTAGCTGTCGGGGCTCCGTGGTTCGTGAGGAACGTTGACCTACACGACGACCTGGGCCTCGAATCAATTCGGAAATACATGAAGTCAGCGTCGGAACGATACTTCGATAAGGCTATGCGTCATGATAATCGCCTTATCGTTGCCGCCGCTGACTACTCCCCGAATCCTGATCATGCAGGAGCCAGTCACCGTCGACGCCCTAGACACGTCCTTACGGATCCATCAGATCCAATAACCTTTGCATTAGATGCCTTCAGCTCTAATACTAGGGGCAGGCTTAGGGACCCCGGTAACCGTACTCGTCGAACTCGACAAAGAGGTCGACGTGCAACCTAACCCATGCATCAGCCCGCTGAGTTTCTCGCCGGATCTTCTCAGCGGGTCGTGATTCCGATCCGGTAGTAGATTCATTCGCGAAACAATTGCTCTTGAGTTGTTAGGTCTCCTTCGGAGGCGCTCGGGCAGTTGTTAGCAAATCCCACCCCTCTTGGCTGAGCCTTTGCTCGTCCACCTGTCCTGGTGAAACTGGAAAGGCCTTCGGGCCACCAGTAAACTTACAATCATAAAAAAAAAAAAAAAAAACTTAGGCTTACTTTTTTAAGACTAGGTTCGCCTCGCGGTGTAACATCGCGGGACTCAGCTATCAATAATAAAATTTAATGTATCCGAAGCGAAGCGAGGGCGGGTCACTAGTGCTTTAATACAGTTTTAATATCGCCTAGCAAAATTAAACCCATTAAATACAATATTCTTACTAGTACTAGGCCACGGTGTAAGTTTGCAGGCATACGTACCACCACTAGTTTGGAGAGTCAAATAGCCGTTATACTAAAAAATAAGGGAATTTAAACCACATTCATTTCACAAAATGAGTGGCGGTATTCAGGATAATCAGTTAATACCAGATGAAAAGTCGTTCACGCATCTAGAACATTCAGAAAAATGTCCACATAACAAAGATAATTTTTCTCTCACTAAGAACAGGTGCAGACAACGAAGCCAGGAAACTGCGTTGTTTCTTATTTCATTTTAATATTATCAGAAATAATGTTATTACGCAATGTTGCATTACGCTGTGTTGCAATTTTAAAAGGAGATACAACAATAAATATAAATTATTATATTGACCTACATATCTAGAAAACTATACACACATGTAGGTATGTATGTTGGAGTACAAACGAAAACCATAATTAAGTTTTAATATCTGTTATTCAGGATCTAAGTGTGCCTGTTTGTGGGGAGTGTTTTTTTTCTGGTAACGTTAATAGGGAAAAAAAATCCTATATTAGAATGAACGTTCCATTCGTTAGCAAATGTAAATTAAATACATAGCTTTAATCTAAAATAGTCATTGAATGTATATTGAGTTTTATAGCAAAACCGACCGGTACGTCACTCTCGCGGCCGTATGCCCGCTCGCTATACATAGTATCTATGCCCATCTTTTTACAGTGTATAATCTATGTTCCGGGCGCTTACGTTTTGAGTGTGAATAGCGTGCGCCCGCGTCTGAATGTAATTATCGTTTAAAATTGAAAATTGTTTGTGTTAAAGAAAGATAAGAATTCGAAATTCGATACTGGTGACTAACCCATAGTTTTAAATACCCCTGAGATCTACCCCTCACTATAGTTTAAATTTATTTGTGGCACCGTGTTTTAGGTATCTTTTGAACATGCGTAGTTCTTTCTTGGAGCGTCAACAGATGGCGTGGATGATGGATTGAGGAAGGAATAAGGAAAAGGAAGTCCCAACTGAATTTATGTCTACATGTATAGTATCATTTGAAATTATTTCTTGCTTCTAATTGACTTAAGCTTATCGGTACAGAATTTTCAGGTGACAAAGCGTAATTCCACACGACTACCACTGTCGTGCCTAATTCTATCGCGAAACTTTTTTGTGCGTTCGAGTTTTGATGAAATAGACGTTAAGCTGAGATTTCGACTTAACGTCTTCAGGTGGGTGCGTAGGCGGCATTGATATTCTGATATCTATACATATAAATAAAATTGGAGTGTCTGTTTGTAATATTGAAATAACCGATTTTTACTACATGCATATGAATATATATGCGGTACATACACCAAAATAACATTTTTTACAATTTTTGTCTGTCTGTTTGTTCCGGCTAATCTCTGGAACGGCTGTAGCGATTTTGACGGGACTTTCACTGACATGTAGCTGATGATATAAGGAGTAACTTAGGCTACTTTTAAAGACAAGCTTCGCCCCGCGTCACCTGCGGTACGACAATAACCGCGGGTAACATCGCGGAACTCAGCTATCAATAATAAAATTTAATGTTTCCGAAGCGAACGAGGGCGGGTCGCTAGTCAATAATAAAATTTAATGTTTCCAAAGCGAAGCGAGGGCGGGTCGCTAGTCTTGCATATAATGCTATATCATGAGAGGGTTCCATCACCCGCCTCCCGGGTTCCTTATAAGGCCAGGTCAATATTACTATATTAATTATCAATGTATTATTGAAATTTATATATCAGTTAAAAGCGGATTAAAAATGAGATTTTATTTAAAGTTGCCGGTGTATTTATTGTATTATATTTAGAATACATATATAGATAATAGTCATGTATAATGCGGAGTGTCCTAGGATTTGTTAAACACGCTTATATCGTCCAAAATTAATAGAAACTACAAACAAAGCTTCCCTGATAATTAATTCTGCCATTGTCGGTCCCCAAAAGCAATTTTCAAGGAAAAAGATAAAAACAATCCCGTTTCGCAAGTTCATGTTAATAAGCGAATACAAAATGTTATTTAGTGTCAAAATCACTCGTTCATTTTAAGCCAGCAAAGGAGCCTTTTGTACGTAATTAATTTTGCTATTTTCAAGTTCTGACCCGTGAAATGTCTTTAATATAAAGCAGCTTCTGACTCTATTTACCTTGCATTCAAGGCGGGATCTGCAATTTGTTAATATTTAAATACCTCGGCCTTTCAATGAAAATCAAACAGTTTTTTATATTAATGTAGTTTGCTTTGAATGGCGTTCATACCATTCATTTTCAAGATTTTTTATTCACGTTCGCAATTAAAATTTTAATCTCGTTCGTTATTTTTCTATCATTGGTATCTATTGTTATATAAATATTAGTGGGCAAGTTAGAACTTTAAGAAGGTAGTAAATTAATTTTAAATTGCCCATACCAACCGAACCCTGCTCTTGCTAGGGTCAGTGTTAGCAAACTCTCCCAGGCTGAGCCATAGCTGGTCGCAGGTCATGGTTTGAATACCCCCTTAGTCTACCAACGAATAGATAGGAAAACAAACTTTGTTCTTAACTGACTTAAAGTTAGAAAATATAAAAATCTAGTACTCACATCGATCATAGCATAAGAGTTAGACATCATAGCGATGAGCAGGTTCAATAGGACGATCACGTTGATCACGGAGTATGAACCAAACATCAGGAGACCCCAGAACCGGGTGTAGCTTTTGATGCCAGCTAGCTCGAAGTTCTCAAGCCCGACCATGCCGAAAGACGCCCAAAAAAGAGATTGTGACGCTTCGAAGACGCTGGTGCAAAGACGTACAGTTTATTGTTTAAATATTCCCAACCAGTAGAGGAAATTGTGTCAAAATTTGATACTAAAAAGTTTTTAGGTTCAATTGAATTTCCTAAAATATTATTAATACAGTAGTATTTAATATAGCTCTATTTATTACTAGCATACAGTATTATTAATTGTCCTTCGTATATTATTTACTAACTCAGTTAAACGTTTGTTTGAAAATGTGACTTTATTACCATTAAAAAAAGTGTATATCAAACATAATAATTTGTGATATGAAAGTGCTTGCGAAAATAGCCTTTACAAACATTAAAGAATAAAAAGTGGTTTTGTGATAAATTTCGCGAGTTTCTTAATTTAATTTAATAAGCGTGGTAATCCATGGTTGCTCTCAGAGTCATGCAGTCCACTTCGTCGATTTTCAACGTGTTCATTTTAACATTTATGTCTTCTTCAAGCTGTATCTGGGTTTGCAGCAAATAGCGTAGAGAAGCCGTTGCTTCCTGCAGCATTTGTTGGAGCTGTTCTGCACTGTGACGCAGCATTTCACATTCATAGTACAAAGCTTGACCGGGTGGATCTCTCACTAACTCAGCTCCTACTCTTTGAGCCCTTTTCCCCAATCTAGTGTGAGCTAAAGCCGTGTGTCCTTCTTTATCAGATAACGCCTTTTGCAATTGAAGTATATTGTTTTGCATTTCAACAATCTTTTGTGTTGTATCACGGTGCATGTCCTCTAGCTTTGACTTAGTACGTTTTGTATCTTCAATTCTTTCATGAAATGCGTGATTACATTTGTTGTAAGCTGTCCAAAGATCGTCAATTACTTGTTTCAAGATCGTGTCAACGAACATGCGAATAGGTCTTGCACTTGTTACCTCTCTAGCGGCCATTTGGATATTTTTAGCTGAATAAGCGTTATATTCATCTGCAAATATATTGGCAGGATCAAGATTGGTATACCCTTCATATACAGAAAGGCACAAGTCAGTCGGTTTCAGAGACAAGGAACCCTTATCGATATCGATAGCGGCCTGCTTGTATTGTAAGTCACGATCTAGCAAATATCTTGTAGCTCTTAGTCGACGCATTTGTTCGTTAAGTTGTTCTAATACACGTTTCAAAAGACTTTGACCTCCAACAATTGTAGTGATCTCTTGTTGCAAACATTGTTCAACCTCGTCAACAACTAAATCAATACCAATTCTTCCATCTCTCAGCATGAGACATTTTCGACAGATATTCAAAGCGTTAGCTTGTAAAGAAGCGAGACAATCTTGCAAACGAGTTTTGTACACGCCTAGAGCTTCCAATTCGATACAAATTTCTTTCCTTTGAATCTGCAATTCACTTTTGTTGAACTCAATATCTCCGATTCGTTCTTCGATTCGTCTATCGCTTGTGGCCTTCATGATTTCCGATCTTTCGCCAGTCTCCTCTCGGACTCTTTTACACTCGCCCAGGATCCTGTCCGCTAGTTGTTGCTGGTCCTCTGCATTTCTGCAGCGCAAATCGTTGCTCACTTTCCATTCGTGTATCGTAAATTTTGGTGCCCTTGGTGGGATACATACTAAAGCCTGCTCTGATAGTCTGGTTGTAGCGATTGGTGCTCCAATTACGTTACGTATGCCGAATTGTGCTTCGCCCATTTTATATAGCTATTTTAATTGTAATTATGTTGTGGAAATTGGTTATTGTTTAATGATTCAATGCAACGGAATGTTTGTCAAAAATCGAATTGACTTCAATCGATACAACAGTTAAACTATCACCATGGAAACTATTTGATGCGTTCTACATGATATGATTTTACCAATGCGTTCCATAAATACAACTACGTAAGTTATTTCATTATAGCTAAAATAAGCGATTTCTACAATGTTTTTTTTAACAAGAAAAATAATGATGTAAACATTCAAAACCCTAATTTAAATGCTGTGTGTAAATTGATACAAATTCGAATAAGCATGACGGTTAATTAATTTCAAATGCTGTTTTCTGGCTTTTAATTCGAAACACCCAAAAGTCCCTACTTTCCGAAACTTCGCCATTTCATGCAAGAGTCTCCGGCATTGTCCCAATCAGGAAGTCCTCCGGGTAGGACGTAGCATTTTTTTTTCTCCAGATCCGCGAAGTACCAGAGCAGTTGATTTAAACCTGAGTTTCAATTACCAAAGAAATTAAGAGACCTAGACGATTTTCATTTTAAGAAAGAACTAAAAGATAATGTTATTAGTGAAAAATATTATCACATAAATGATTTTCTTAGGCACGACATTGAAAATAAATAGATTACTTAATTATTACTTGAATTATGGATGAATGAATGGTAAATTATATAATATCATTATATCTTGCACTGCACTAAAATTCGCATGTCAAATAATGACAAAGCATACACGCTGCTTTTAACTTACTTATGTAATAACTCATCTTCACTATGCTTAGCAAATAAAAGATTTCATTCTTCTTCTTTATTTTAAAAAGTTTATAAATTTAAAAAATCAAATATGTTCATTAAGTCGCTGACGGGCGTAAATAATATTTGTTTAGTTGTCAATAATACTAACTGTGACGCGTGTGAGTACTGCATTAAGCAGTGTGTCATGTCATCACCCGCGGCTGATTACCTAGCCGTTGGTATGATCAAGTAACCGCTCTAACTGGGTTGCCAGTCGCAACCGCCATTCGAGCAGCTGAGGACCGGACGAGATGGAAATAGCTCACGAGACAGGCAACGGTCAAGTTTCAGGGACACGACCTTCAGCAATGAAGAAAGCGACGAAGAAGAAAAACATGTGTCAAATCTGTTTTAAATGCTCAGTTCAATTTGTACTCACCGCAAGCAAAAGCGAACAGCACTAAGCTGTAAATGAAGAAGAATTTGACGATGTCTATGACCATTCTACCAAGAGAAATCTGCAGCGGCCCGAGGTGAGGGTTGATAGAGAATAAGTGGACCAGTTTCAGAGCACTGTGGATTAAATTTTGACGTATTTAAATTATCTTACATCTACTTTTGTCGTCTTATTAATATTGATGTTTTTAATAAATTACTTGCTAACTTTGACTCCAAGCTTGATAATTTTGAATATAACTAACATGTGACATCACGTAGTATAACCATTTTTAACCCATATCATTCTTGTTAAACGGAAAAATACATTAGTGATGTTCTTAACACAGTGTAAGCAACAACATTGTGAGTCCGCCCGGGTAGGTACCACCACCATGCCTATTTCTGCCGTGAAGCAGTAATGCGTTTCGGTTTGAAGGGTGGGGTAGCCGTTGTAACTATACTGAGACCTTAGAACTTAAACTTACAAGATGGGCGGCGCATTTACGTTGTAGATGGGCTCCAGTAACCACTTAACACCGGGTGGGGTGTGAGCTCGTCCACCCACCTAAGCAATAAAAAATATATATTATTATAACTGTTCAAACGTTTTAAGTTCATATAAATCATATACCAGGTTAAGGAAAAAATCGTGTTACTTATTACTTTCCCGTATATGTGTGTCCTAACTATGATAATGTCACTTATTAATTCAACAATGTGTTGCGTTTTCATAAATCTGTCCGTAATTTATTTATTTAGTTGCACCAGCATAGTGATCAACAATACAAAACACTGACAGATTGACAATAAGTAAATAATTAATAAATAATAAACATAACTTAATAACAATGGTTCTTAAAGAAGGATGAAAAATAATGACAGTATTGTTAAAAAACATTTTTTTTTATCAGCCGTTTTCTTTTAAAGCTTAGATGGGTAGACGAGCTCACAGCCCACCTGGTGTTAAGTGGTTACTGGAGCCCATAGACATCTACAACGTAAATGCGCCACCCACCTTGAGATATAAGTGCTAAGGTTTCAGTATAGTTACAACAGCTACCCCACCCTTCAAACCGAAACGTATTACTGCTTCATGGCAGGAATAGGCAGGGTGGTGGTACCTACCCGTGCGGACTCACAAGAGGTCCTACCTCCAGTAATTACGCAAATTATAGTTTTTGTGGGTTTGATTTTTATTAAACGATGTTATTCTTTCACCGTGGAAGTCAATCGTGAACACTTGTTAAGTACGTATTTCATTAGAAAAATTGGTACCCGCCTGTGGTGTTCGAACACCGGTACATCGCACGATACGAATGCATCGGACGTCTTATCCTTTAGGCCACGACGACTTAAAATAATAATATTTTATATTATAATAGTTAATATTAATAATTTACAATAATAATATTTTAAATCGTTTTAACGTACTATATGGAGACTTAAGGTAAATAAATACAGTGTTCCCGTAAAATTTTACCTGAAGATGTTAGCCGCCGCAAACAAGCCCTCGGCGATAAGTTGCGGGTCGAACGCGTCCCAACTTTCTCTCGGTATGAACTTCGTTTGCTGATCCCTACGTATCTCAGCGGCCTGCTGGAGATACGCCGCGAAACGTAGCAAAGCCACCGCCACGTACAACGAGTTCCGAGTGAAATCAATGAAGTTCCACATATTACGGAGATATGAACGGATGCCTTCGATGTATATCTCCTGAGTTTCCTCCCAGATGAAGCCTGAAAGGAACGGCTGCTGAAACCGGGAGATTCAAGACGACCTTCTCTTACTTATTAGAAACTAGCGACCCGCCCTCGCTTCGCTTCGGAAACTGTAATTTATTATTGATTTCTCCACTATTTAATGGATGTTATTATACATATTATTATAAACCTTCCTCTTCAATCACTCTATCTACTAAAAAAAACCGCATCAAAATTCGTTGCGTAGTTTTAAAGATTTAAGCATATATAGGGATAGACAGATATAGAGACAGAGAAAGCGACTTGTTTTATACTATGTAGTGATGGCATATAGGTCATTTTACTGGTGGTAGGACCTCTTGTGGGTCCGCGCGGGTACCACCACCCTGCCTATTTCTGCGTGAAGCAGTAATGCGTTTCGGTTTGAAGGGTGGGGCAGCCGTTGTAAATATACTGAGACCTTAGAACTTATATCTCAAGGTGGTGGCTTATTTACGTTGTAGATGTCTATGGGCTCCAGTAACCACTTAACACCAGGTGGGCTGTGAGCTCGTCCAACCATCTATGCAATAAAAAAATAGTAAAAAAATAGACAATTAGGCCCGTTACCTTGGCCTATGAACGGCTCAATAGTTAAGTCAATTGGAGTTTTTATTAAAAAGCTGTGTGCATTTGTTTATATAATATTTAATGTATTTGCTTTTCATTATAATTTATGCTAACTTCAGCGATTTAGATAGTACGACGAATATTGAAGAACATAGACGACAATAGAAGTCTAATCTCAGAAAGTAAATGAGTTTCCTAAAAGACCTGTATGATCTCATCTAGTGATAACGCCATCTTGTGTCTTTAAAGCGGTTAGTTGCCCTCAATTAAGAAAAATAGTATTACTATTCGCCAATAGATGTCGGGAAGAGTTGATTATTGAAAACACGAATAAAACAACATTTTCTGAAAATAAATCGTAGCTAGATCGATTTATCGCCCCCGAAATCCCCTATATACTAAATTTTATGAAAATCGTTGGAGCAGTTTCCGAGATTCAGATTATATATATATTAATATACAAGAATTGCTCGTTTAAAGGTATAACATTTAAAAATGTTCCGCTTATTATAACTTACCGAGTACATATACAACCACAACGAGTTCCAAGTATGTAGGTCCGTTTCCCCTTTGTTTCAGGAGTTCTTTTTCTAATTCTTTCACCATCCACTCCGGCCCGAAGAGCTGTATAGCTTGTACCTCTGCTCTTTGTGACACCAAGATCAATATTACTATGGAAAGTGTAAAATAGTGTTATTTTTTGGTAGCGATATAATTAATGCTCTTTTTATTGATTTATTTGGGTGGATGAGCTCCAATTTTGGCCTACCTGGCCTACCTGGTGTTAAGTGTTTATCGGAGCCCAACGATGTACCACCACACAACTTCAGATATGAGTTCTCAAGTATCAAAAAAATATTTGTGTCATAAAATTCAAACACGCAAATTTTAAATTTAGTATTTATTGGTGGTAGATCCTTTTGTGCACGGGTACTTGTTACCGTCCTCATTAATTCTGCAACGGAGCGTCCATGTCTGCTGGTGTGAGGAGTGAGCAACTTTTATATAATAACATTAAGAATTCAACCCCATATTTCAAAATGGGATACATTGATGATGTGAAGTCTGAGGTAACCACTTAACACCTGGTTGGTCTTGAGATAGTTCATCTATATACAGTGCGATAAAAAAATTAATAGTTTTATTCCTTTGCGTCATGTTCATTTAAAACAAGAATAGACCAATAATTTTCAGGCCAAATTTTTAGTTAATGTATTTACTTAATATAGACTTCACGAAGTTTTTAGAAAATTGCAAAAAATGTTGGATCCGTTATAATAACCCTTTGATAACAAAAGTCAGAAGAATTAATAATTAGCAGTGTTGAAAAATAAACATCGCTTTATTACGTATTTTGAAGAGTAGTAGTAGTAGTAGATTAGTATGTCGCCAAAATGATGGTAAATAGTTACCATTGCCTATAGACATCAGCCATACTAGGTTGCTATCAACTGTAATCGAAATCTAATCAGGAAAATGAACAGTATTATTTTAATATTTAGAACAGTTTCATTCTCCATAGAATCAATTGGATGAAACTGGTGATTGGTAGCCCAGAGGCTGCAAGTACTAAAATTACTGCAATACTAAAAACTGCATGAAAGAATAAGCCAAATCTCAAATATAAGAGACCTTTAGCTAACGCTTTGATTTGGAGTGTTATGACAATAGGACATTTTCGCAGCGATCGCATAGAACTGAGTTTTCAATGGCTTGAATTGGAACTAATCAAATATTGACGTTTGCTGCTAATAAACTATCTTCTAGTTGACCTGTTTTGCATCTCAAATACATTTAGTGTATTGGAGCAATTATCTTACGCGCTATATTTATTGTTTACTTACACAAAAAGAATAAGTAACTAGAAGCGTGAATTAAGAACTTCATGAAAGGTTTCCTCATTAGTTTTCCGGTGGCGCAGTTTGGGGCTATCATGTACAGAGTGCAGTAGAAAGGGAACAATAGGGCGACGCGACAGATGATCATGATCTTCTCCATTGTAGTTTTACGACGGAATCCAGGGACACCTTCGTACCAGATAGAGGCCAGCAATTGTTGGATGTTAGGGTGAGCTACGAACTGTTAAAATAATCAAACATTTAATTTATAAACGCACAGAAAACGACAACACATTGTTTCAAGAAATTCCCGTGTAAAATCTATATTACTAAAACTCTTCCTGGAGACCCACGAGAGGAGTATTAGAATAGTAAAAAGTAAATGAAAACGGGAAAGATATAACTGTTAAAAATTCAATTGAAAGTACTGTCCCACAAATTGTATTGTATAGATTTCAGAAAGAAAACAGCAGTGGCTACAATTATTAAATAAAGTGTCATTGAGTCCTTTTAGAATAGATAATCCTTGTTAGTATTATTCGAGTTCATTTTGGTATAAAGTATTTTGTAAGAACGTTAAATGCAAATCGGAAAAATCTTCCCGTACCTTTTTCTGCTTAAAATCAATGGCCAATTCCAAACGTGCTAATTTCATGTGTTCTCCGTCAACAAAGGCTGGTTCGTCAGGATCATGATTGAGAATGATGGCCAGCTCTTGGGAGCTTCGGGATTGATCGAGCAGATCTACAGCAAACAGTTGCGCCTGTCTCCGTAGTTCCAGGTATTCCGCTTTACTTTCCTAAAAAAACAAGTTTAATATTTGTCTACATACAAGCCAAGAATAGCTCGGCTATAGATGTGATTTTTCACAAATAATTTTGCCTTAGATACTGTTTTTAGTAAAACAACTGCTGTACGTAATTTAATACTTTCATGGAAATCTGGCGAACTGACTGTCCATCTGATGGTGAGTGGTTACCGTCACTTATGAACATCAGCAATGCCAAAAGCATAGCCAATATCCTGCCTATGGCGTGAAAATATGGTATGAAAAAGCGAAGACACAAACCTGTTCAGCAAAGGCTAAATTCCTCAGTTCCCAAGACAATTCGAAGGCTGTTAATATAGGATCTGTAGAAGACAGAGCTATGAGCGACGGAGATGCCAAAGCTCGATATTCATTGAGGCGTGCCAGTGAGTGTCGCAGAGAGTCCTCAGTAGATTGTCGGATACAGTCCTCGCAGCCACATCTAATCGAAAACTGTTTTTAATTAAATCAAAATTCAATACTTTAGTCTGTCCACATAAATCTGCCGTGAAGCAATAATGCGTTTCGGTTTGAAGGGTGGGGCAGCCGTTGTAACAATACTCGAGACCTTTAGAACTTATATCTCAAGGTGGGTGGCGCATTTAAGTTGTGGATGTCTATGGGCTCCAGTAACCACTGTGTGCTGGGTGCTGTGTGTGGTGGGCTGTGAGCTCGTCCACCCATCTAAGCTATAAAAAAAATAAAAATAAAATTCATTTTTATCTAACTTATTTCATACACATAATCTTGAAAATTTGGGATTGATATAAAAGTACAGTTAACACGGTACACACAAAAGCTCGTAATATGGGAGAAGAGATACTTTTTACAGTAAAACATAAAGATAATTAAATAGAGAGTAGTCAGGGATGTATATCAATCTTTACAGAGCAGAAAGGATAGAAAATATAAAGAATAAATATACACTATCAGAGAGCAAAATAACAGATTTGATACATATTTTTCAGTCTTTTTACTTAATTGATACACACCCAGTTAAATCAGAATAAGTCTCGAGGCTACTGGCAATAGTTAGCCAAAAGAAAGGGGATGATGATAAAATTACCTGACGTCATGAGGGTTAGGTAAAGTGGCACCACGATCTAGAAGTATCTTGATTATTTCATAGTTGTTCTTATGAGCCGCCAGCATCAGAGGTGTTATGTCCGGAGTGAACATTGCTGTGTTTGGATCAACTTTTTGCCAGCTCTATAAATGGATTTATAATTAGTACGTTATAAATGGTAATAATAAGTACCAGTATTTCAGTGGACGTAGTGACTGTCAGAGCTGCGGTAGATTATGTTGGTGATGCAGTAACAGCTTAGTGTGAAAATCACAATTCTATCAGTCAATAGTAAATTACTTCAGACATGAAATCTTTTATCGACCGGGTGTTTTTGTTCGGTAGACTAACTGCCTGTTTAGTTTTACAGAACGTTCTTATACCACCGTTTGAATAAGAGGATAACCGTAATTTCATACTGATTATTGTATAGACACTTCGACCATCTATTTCAATTTGGGCATGAATCATGTGGTGTTTGAGTTCCGGAAATCACTTACAACTAAATATCACAAATCATTTAAAGCCACGAGTTTTGTAAGCCATTTCAGTAACAACGCAGATGTCCAACTTAAGATACATAATATGTAAGATATTGCGATGACAGGTTCCCCAATTTTTAAGCTGACATTCTAGCTTTGTTGGATAATCAGGAGTTATTATCACGTATTAGAACATATTTCAATATTAGAAACTTTGATTGGCAAGATGTAGTTTCTGTTAAAATAATTAAAATTTATTTTGCAGTACTTGTAATTTTAAAAGCAGACTGATTGATTGATTACATATGTAATTTAGCTGTAGCAACTATAACTATGGAAATTTTAAATTTTATTTTTCAGTGCGGGTAATGAGCGACAAAAAAAATTTTTTTTAAGAAATAATAAAATTCATATGTACAATATATCGGTCTTACGTATGGTTCACCGTCTTTGTGAATTAACTCTTCATGCTCTAGTAACAATTCAACTGCTTCAACAAACTCCGCGTTGATTGCTTGCAGCAAAGCGTCTCTTGTTTCCACTCCCATGATGACGAGGAGTTCCACCATCTCTAAGTTCTCCCCGTCAATTGACAAGGTCAAAGCCCCGCGACCGAGAGAGTCTACGCAATTGATGTCGATGTGTTTTTTGCGGTGGCCTTTTTGGAGTAATCTGTGTAAAACAAAATCATTTTAAAGCAATCAAAATACATAATTATATAAAAAATATATTATAATAGTTTGAAATTTATATGCATAATATAATATGTACAATAGAAATATAATATGTAAATTAGACGATATCAACATAAAATCAAAAGGCCAGCTACACGGATAATTTTTTATTCTCCTACCTACGCCGAAAGTTCGGTTTTCCTCCTGCTGTACAGGAAAGAAAGTGTTACTTTTTCTTCCTGGGTACAAGTGCGCATGCGCGTTAGTGTCTACGTCTGCTCTCACGCATCTAAAATTCTCCTCCATTGTTGTGCTCGGGTAATTTGCAATATTGTGTTTAGTATAAAAGTGAAATAAACAAAAGGCAATAAAATTTAATAGTGAAGTATTAAACAAAGATGAGTTCATCGACAGTTCTTATTTAATTATTAGTAGTTAATTTAAAAATTAAAAAACAGTTAAATTGTTTTTTTATGAGTCGGGGGGCTCCGCCCCCCCTACCCCTGCCAGGGCTTCGCCCCTGGACCCCGGCTCAGTACTCCACGAACTTTCGGCCTGATAGGAGAAAAAATAGTATGTGCACCAAGGGAGAAAAGTTGGACATTTCCTACCGCGTGTAAAACTACGACCCGAGCCGAAGGCGAAGGTGACAAACGTGTGTTCATTTTAGGATTCACAGTTAAAAATATAGGCGTTAAAGAAAATACCATTAAAACTTAAGGCCAAAGACGTTTTCTCGAAATATTTTCGTACAAGGTCGATTTAATTAAAAAGAGATCGACGGTAATACACGATTGTTTATTTTTGTCTTTTGAAAGTAATTGAATGACGGTTTCAATCGGCAACGTAAGATTTTTTTAGAAAATTGCTTTTCTTTTCTGTTTTTTGTTTGTCCAAGGATTTACTGGCCAATAATAGGGTAGTAGGGTATCTCCTCACGTATACTGTAGAAGCTGAATGAAATCAAACTTATGAACATTTCGTAATATCTTAAGTTAAAATTGTTAGTAGTTAAATTAGTTAATCGATTTTTTTTTAAATGGCGACAAAAATGTCAGTGTCATACTTTAATTACTATGTTATTCAAGTCCAATGAGTTTCGCGCTAGATCTTCTCAGTGGGTCGCGATTCCGTTTCGGTGGTATATTCTGCGACGCACTGCTCTTGATAGGAGTAGTGTTACAAATTCTTTCAGTTTGAGCCTGTGAGCTCATCTACTCGTTCGTGAGTAGCTGGAATAGCCCCTTAAGTTACCAGCGAACAGATAGGAAAAAAAAACAATTTTCAAAAGTCGACTTAAAGTGACGACTTGTGTCTTGGTCGTGACTACGTCAACTGTTATATATTCAAAACGTCAGAAATAATTAAATGACAAAAAAAAACGAGATTAAACCAACGAAATTAAAATAGTTTTACGTAAGTGTAAATGTAAACGAAAGTGTGTTTTACTGGTGGTAGGACCTCTTGTGAGTCCACGCGGGTGGGTACCACCACCCCGCCTATTTCTGCCGTGAAGCAGTAATGCGTTTCGGTTTGAAGGGTGGGGCAGCCGTTGTGACTATACTGAGACCTTAGAACTATATCTCAAGGTGTGTGGCGCATTTACGTTGTAGATGTCTATGGGCTCCAGTAACCACTTAACACCAGGTGGGCTGTGAGCTCGTCCACACATCTAAGCATTAAAAACAAAGTGTGTTTATTTGTTGTTATCTTATACCTTTATTTTATACATTTAAACGAGCAATTTGTATATAATCTGAATCTCGGAAACGGCTCCAACGATTTTCATAAAATTTAGTATACAGGGGATTTCGGGGGCGATAAATCGATCTAGCTACGATTTATTTTCAGAAAATGTTGTTTTATTCGTGTTTTCAATAATCAACTCTTCCCGACATCTATTGGTGAATAATAATACTATTTTTCTTAATTGAGGGCAACTAACCGCTTTAAAGACACAACAGGATGGCGTTATCAAAAAAATCATCTAGTTTCGCAATGAACGAAGCAAGAGATTGATATGATTTCTAAAAGTAATAGCTATAAGTCACGTCAGTGACATAGGCTATTTTTATCCCGAAAAAACATCTAACTCCTACGGGAAACTACACTGACATTTCCCTTGACCACGCGAACGAAGCCGCGGGTAGCAGCCAGTTAAATTATATAGTTTCTAGGTACACGTTGTTGTTGAATCTTGGCTTTTAACATAACTACTAACTTGGACTAATTTTATTACATTTGATTCAAACAATTGGATTAAAATAATCCGTAAAGCTTATTACTAGAAACAATTTACGTTAGCATTAATGTTCAAATAAAACGAATTTTTAATGCATTTGTTTTCTAACTTCTCGTATTAGAAGTATTATTCGTTAATTGAAACAAATATTTAAAGTCTAAGTCGCATAAAGTAATCAAAATCGTAAATGTCTCTCCATTACTACTGATTGAATGAACTGAACAAGTGATATATTGCGATGCGGATATTGTCTGAATAAGGTGACTGAGGTCTTGAAAGATCGCCAAGAAAATGACCACACGTACCTACGTATTTATCAAGAACTACCTTTCCCGAAGATACGTTCCCGTGATTTGTGATTTATGTCGCACGGGTGAGATTCATATTGAACAAGAGTATCATAGGTAGCCTAAATATTGTTTCCCAGCATTAAAGCTGTTTTCCACACGGAGTTTCATGAAGATCACTTCAACGGTTTGGGAGTGAAAATGTAAAAGACAGGGCTATCTATATAATGTTAATATAGAATTTTGGGTTGTCAGAGACAAACAGCGATGGGAGTTTATTTATAGTGGTTCATTTTCTATTTCCAAGAGATTCGTTTCTTTGGGATTCTGATAAATAGTTAGCACCACATTCAGAGCTGTCACCGTTGAGACGTAGAAAAAAATTTTAAACTAAAAATATTGATTTGACCTAACCTTCTCACATTTGCCATATCTCCTCTCTCGACTGCCAGCAAATACTTCTTTTCTTCCAAAGTAAGTGGTTTTGGGAGCACCGGTAACGGCATTGGTTTCCGGACGCATTCCAATTCAGGGTCGCCCTATCACATATTTCATATTAAAAGCATATTAAGGCGCGTCTAGTTTATTACGGATTATTATAATCCACAACCCTAGTGATTTGAAGTAGAATGTTCTATAAAACTACGACCTCATGAAGTTTTTGGTTGACAATAATTTTTACAAGCCGAAGTCTATTGTTAACCAAAATAGTTACAATAAAAGGAAGGAAAATCGAACTTCATCATTCATCATCATTATCCTGCCCTTCTCCCAGTCACCTGGGGTCGGCGCAACATGTTTTTTCCTTCCATACTCTTCTATCATATATCATTTCTTCGTTCACTCCCCTCTTACCCATATCATCTTTCACACAATCTATCAATTTCTTCTTAGGTCTACCTCTTCCTCTATATCCTTCCACATTCATAGTTAATACTCTCTTACCAACCTCATTTTCATTTTGTCTCATCACATGTCCATATCATCCCAAACGCGTACTCCTCAGCTTCTCTGTCACAGGTGCCACTTTCAGACTTCCTCTAACATATTCTGTAATCAATTAAACTGTGTAAAATTTCCGGAACTTGTTCGTAGCACATTCTAGATGAATATCTTGTTAGAAGAATTGGTATCCACACAAACATCGCTCGATACGAGTAAGTCGGGTGTTGTATTGGTTTAAAAAGATATTTGTTTTATTACTTACGGCTTCCAAATCCTTCTTCTCGGCCATTTTGATGGTTTACTTCGAGTGGTCGCCGAAGCAGCGTCCGTCCCCCAGGCGATCTGTCATGTATTTAAGTAATGTTAAATACTATCTCCCTTCTTTTTTATTAATTATTATATTATATTAATATAATATATTACTAGCAGCTACCTTGGACAAAGAATTAGTCTAGCTATTCAAAAGGGCAACGCTGTCAGTATCTTCGGAATCTTGCCTAAAGGGAGAGTCCCTTTAGTAATATATTAAATTATTATTATTATTGTTATTTTGTAAGGTTTTTAGTTTTAAGTTTAGAGTTGATTGCATATTTTTTTATATTTATTACATTGTATAATTCTTACATGAAATTGTAGAAGCGCGAATGTTGCGCGATTTACGTATCGATTACCTAGTCTTGCTATAAATACTGAGACAAAGGAAAAAAAAATCTATTGCAAAAACATTTATTACTTTTACAGTGTGTTCGTTTAATACATAAATATAAAACAATTTAAAGTATAAAAAGCTTATTCGAAGTGGTCTCCATTGGCTGCAATACAGTCCTTTAAACGTTGAGGCCAGTTATCAATAGAAGCACGCACTCTTTCCATGGGAAAATTTTTCACTGCCAATCGTACGGATTGTTTTAGGGACTCCAAATTATTATGGCGTTTAGAGCAAGCCGTACTCTCTAAAATTGATCATAAATCATAATCCAGCGGATTAAGATCGGGACTAGACGACGGCCAGTCTTCAGCTCTGATGAAGTCCGAAACGTTCGTTTCCAACCAAGACTGTGTAGACCGATCTTTATGAGCTGGCGCCGCGTCTTGCTGGTAGTTGTTTCGTTTTTACCACCCTATTCTCTTTTAAATTATCAGTTAAGAAATGACCAGTACGTCTTTTATAGGCTGCAAGTCCTAAGTCATCTTTTAAAACACGCGACATGGTTCTAGAACGCACCTAGGTGCTATCTTCATCTCCCGAGATAAAATCTTTTGCTTTCGGACAGGATTTCTTCGAATTCTTTCCCTTACTGTTTGACCACCTTTTTCGTACGAACAATACGTGGACGGCAAGATTTTTTTCTGTCACAAACAGAGGAGGTCTTATTGCACCTATTAATAGCCCGGTACACAAACATTTTACTAATACCAAGCGTATGGAGAGTTTTAAAAATTGCATTTGGCTCCATACCTACTTTGTGTAATGCAATCACAGCGATTCGGTTCTCCTTATCACCCCACTCCATTTTAATATGGCAAAATATTGTGCAATGTATTGGCGCCAAAATGAGAAAACTCAATAAGCAATCATATAAAAATGACAGATTCCAAATTCAAATGTAACATTTTGTTTATTTTTAATTGTAACAGTATTTATGGCCAGACTAAGTATAGCTAGCTATACATATATTATTATTAGACTACTAGCTATTATTATTATATATTATTATATAATGTTAAATGTTAAGGGTAGGGTCAACGGAAAAAGATCTCGTGATTAAGCCCTGGCCTAATGCACTGGACTTATCAAGTGAAAATCCTTACCAAAACCTTACATAATGAGTGCGTGCCTCAAGCCTCAGTTCGCGAACTATGAAGAACAACTTTCAAGGCTTTAATAAACAAGGATTCCACATGACTATGACTGCTCTGCCAAGAGTACAGACTATGATGATGATGAATTACTGTTAAAGTTTCACACTGTTGGACAAAGGTCTATTGGTTTTCTAGAGGGAAGTGAAGGAAGAGGCATGTCTTATTTTTATTTCGTGGTCAACCAGCTCACGGCCGACAGGTGTTAAATGGTTAAATACCACACCGTGAATTTCACACCTCATTACGAGACATGAGGTTGATTTGCATAATAGCTGTCCCAGCCTTCAAACCCAAATGACTAATTCGCGGCAGAAAAAGATATGATTGTAGTACCTACTCATTTTCACATTTACTTAACTTGAAGTGTATTTTTCGAATTCCCGATGCGTCCAATTATTTTTATCCTTCAGATACAACAGCCCTAGAAAGCTTACTTACTCATATTTAATTACAGAATAACCCTGATAAGGCATATAAAATCGTGATAATTACCTAATTGTTCATTCTGACTTGGAATTTAAAACAATTTTGCTAGAAACCTACACAGGGAGGCCGTTCGTAAACTGAAGCCTCGCAAAGGCAATAATCCTTTATGACATGCCGATTACCTCACAGTCGTCAGCTTGTAATTTGATTAGGTTATCGAAACTGGAGGTACTAGATGTCTTTGCCCCAGTAATACCCAGTCGTCCTACTTACCTAGCAAACTTTTGCTCAGTGGTCGTTGACGAGAACCAACTTTCATAGGCTTCAAGAAGAAGAGAAACGCGATTACGATAAAAAGCTGATATAAGGAAAGCCTCCGATTTCCCAATTTTTCATTTTTTTTCCAAACATGGAATTTTAACGTTGTTGAAAAGTAATTGACAAGCGATTTCCCGCTAAAATATTTAAATAGCGTGGAACATTCAATGTCTCCTATGTTTTAGCAAGTAAGTTAAATTTAAAATTGAATACGGTTATTGAGTTAGCGGAGAATATCGCCGTACCGCGGAGACCGGCGTCGTTGGTCGTCGACGACCTGTCGGTCGGGCGTCCTCGGGGTGCCGCCGCAAGTCTGGTTCTAGTGTTGACCGCGGGAGCTCCTCTACTCTAACCGGGTTCTGACCCCGGACGGAGATCGGACGTCGGGTGTAAGAGTGTAGGGGAGTCGTTTAGTGCGGTAGGGCCCTAAAATTCTTTGGGCCCGCGGTCTGCTCTCGCCACCTTGCAGATCGTCAAGTTCCACAGACCCCGCGCCCCCCCTAGGCGCGGGGACCTCATATGAGGTTAGGACCCCGGCCCGAAAAAAAAAGCAGAGAATATCAACTTAACACGTAAATGCTATCACGAATAATATGCCCATGTTAATATACATAAAGAAATGAAATATTTGAAGTTCAAGGTCAAGGTCAAGAAAATTGATCTTTTATAATTGAAAATAATTCAAATAATGCCATTTTGTATTTTAACATTCTCTTTTTTTTCGCGTTTTATTTGAGTTCACGTTTTACATGAGTGTGAAGACTGACAGTGAAATGACGCCGTCCTCCTTGAGAAATAAGGAGGAAAGTTCAGATTTTCACCCAGACATATGGAGTTTTACCGAAAGAGATGCATTAAGAGAAGAATCTATTATTAATATTCTCTTAAATAAACGCCACATAACAAAGTCACTAAAGTTTTAATTCAAAACTACCTAAAATCAATATTCATTCTATGTCACCCAACATCTTGTAAGTTTTTGCGTCTCCTCTTGGCTTACAGCTTGTTATAATATTTGGATTCCGCAAGTCGTAGACATAATTAAAATTAATTTTCTGTTGAATACCGCAACCGGATATTCAATTAAATTGATTAATTATTTTTTTATCGAATATTCAAATGTCGACGATTAAATAACATCTTAGTCGTCCATGATGACGAAAAAATAAGCTATACCTACGAGTAATATTTAAAAACTAAAATAGTCGAAAAGCCGGATATAATATAATAAAAATAATAAATGCGAAATTAAACGAATAATAAGAATAATAAATATTTTAAAAAAAATGTTTTAATTATAGCATGGCTTAATATTTAAGAAAATCCAGCATAGATATTTGGTAAGCGCGGAACGTTCCGAAAAAAATCAGATTGAGAAATAATAATACATATACATAATAATATATAATATACGTGAAAAACAACAAGAATATATTATAAGAATCCGTGGGTGCCACCAATGTTTCTGGCACAAGGTGATCGGTGGTATTCTTATTGTAGTGTATACGGAATACTAATCGCTAAACATCAGATAGGCTGGTAGTCTACACCCATTAAAAACAACTACTAGCTAGCTCAATCCGCCATCTTGCATTGTGTTATTACTACTACTATGCTCGAGCATGAATTTGGATTAAATTTTAGTGGTCAACCACTGAAAACAAAGCGTTTTAATGACTTTAACGATCATTCAAGAGCTTATTACAGTAATGCTACTGTTTTTTTTTAAATTTAATAAATCGATTAATGATGTGTAATACACAAAAAAAAACTACATTATATTAAAAACTACATATGATGACGATTTGATTATTACCAACACTATTCCGAAATTTAAACCATTTTTTGTGTTCGTTACGTGTGAAAATAAAAAGTTTTTACTCACAAAAACAATCGCTAAGGCTGACGAGACGCCACTCCTGCGCGATGCCGCCTCACCTCCTTTTTATACAAAGTTTGATCCAATTAAAGAAGGCGACACAAACAAACCCAGTTCCATGCAGTTTGCTTATATGTTTCAAAGTCAAATGCTGATAAAATACTTGTGGTATTTCTTTTAAATGGATTTTTGTTTGATCATGTATTTATTGTGTGAACTAACTATAATATTATTTGAATCATGTTTTTAGGTAGTGACAGACAGAGATAATTATGTCCAACTTATGGATCATGAACGTGTATGCTTGTTTAGATATTAGAATATTACAAGTTTTTAATTGTTGATTTAAATCTTCAAATCCTTGTATGTAATTTATGTATTTTCGATATATCTGCAAACGAATCAATGATTTATTTCGACTGCGTAGTGACTAGAGCCTATAGACATATACGACGCGTAACATAAGGGGTCACAATATGCCTATCAAATATTACTAATGCACAATGATGGACCATTGATTGAAAAAATAAAAAGTCAGTATGTACATATGAAGATTATGTTTTATGATTTAAAACAATTACCACATATCTATCCATCTATCTTTCAGTTCACAAAAGTCCATTGCTAGACATATGCCAAGTCTGGCCACGATGATCGGTCCTGCACTGTCGTCATCCAGCTGTCCAGCCAGTCCAGTTTCCTATGACTTTTAACAGGTCGTCAGTGTATGGGAGGTCTATCCAGACTATGTCCTTCGGTACGCATTCGCCACTTGAGAGCTTTTTGGCTCAACGGCCATCTGTTCCATGAGCAACGTGTCCTAACCACTACCACTTCAGTCTCAAAATCCTTTGGGCTATGTCGGCTACCATGACCTTCCCACTAATCTCCTCATTGCTGATTTGATCTCGCAAGGAAATTCCAAGCATAACTCTCTTCGCTACTCTTGGCATGACCTTGAACCTTCTTTTAAGGCATATTCTGAGCGACCACGTCTCAGTGCTCTATGTATCTTGAGAAATTGTACTATTTGTGATCAGAAGAGTCTATGTAGATTTCCATTCTACGTATCTGAATTGGATTCGACTATTGACCTATTTTGGAAAGTTGGACCTACCTGGCTGGACAGTTTACCCTAGGTACCTAAATATATTCGAAAAGATAAATTTCGTTTTTTCCATTTTTTTATTTATTTTTTTATTGCTTAGATGGATGGACGAGCTCACAGCCCACCTAGTGTTAAGTGGTTACTGGAGCCCATAGACATCTACAACGTAAATGCGCCACCCACCTCGAGATATGTTATAAGGTCTCAGTATAGTTACAACGGCTACCCCACCCTTCGAACCGAAACACATTACTGCTTCACGGCGGAAATAGGCGGGGTGGTGGTACATACCCGTGCGGACTCCCAAGAGGTCCTACCACCAGTGATTAAGCAAATTACAATTTTGCGGGTTTGGTTTTTATCACACGATGTTATTCCTTCACCGTGGAAGTCAATCGTGAACATTTGTTGAGTACGTATTTCATTAGAAAAATTGGTACCCGCCTGCGGGATTCGAATACCGGCGCATCGCTTCATACGAATGCACCGGACGTCTTATCCTTTAGGCCACGACGACTTCCATGTTCATATTAAACCAACTCGGGTAGAAGCTATATTGAGGTCATTAAAATTGGAAGAAAATCGAAGAAATAACATCACCATGTTTCACGCCACGCAGTGGAAGAAGCGATCCTGAAGTCCAGATCTGTTTATTTTGCCGAGGCCGAACCTCCTACAGGTGTGTCTAGGGGGCGCGCGGGGTAAGTGGGACTGGACGGTCCGTAGATGTTAGGAGCGGACCGCGGGCTTAATGAAATTTAGAGCACTACCCATTAAACGACTACTCTGCACTCTCGCTAAGGTGCCGATTTTCCCCGAGGTCAGATCTTGGGTGGGGTAAAGAGGCTACCGCGGTCTACAGTACAATCATATGCGCGGATCACTACAAGGAAGCCCGGCTAACGGAGCCTTCGAGGCAAATCGAAAGCTCTGGTCGGCCGTCTCAGTATCGCAGCCCATCAAGCCTTCCAGTCGCTGCTCCTGGTGTCCTGGGATACTCTACTGGGTCAGAACTAGGGTGCTGCAGTCGGCCTGATATAGTGTTACTTTCGTACAAACACTTCAACTTGGAACCGCTGCAGAGACTGCATCACGACCCAGGAAAGGCTCTCTCTCTTTCTTTCTCTCTCTGACTCTCTCCCTCTATGTCTTTCACTCTGTGTCTCTCACACACACACATACTCACAGACACATACGCGGGCGCACATACATACAAGTATTCTTGTTCTATTCTTTTTGTTTTTCATTAATAATTTTATTAATAATTTTATTTATTTTTTATAATTAATAAATTTTTTTTATCCTTATCATGTCTCTCTATGCTACAGATGTCGACTACTTAAAGTAACCTTACCCATTTTTTTTAAATTTACTAACACCTTTGTGGACAGACGAGCGTACTACTATCGCTACAATGCTAGGAGCAGAGCCAATCTGCTGCCTACTCTCCACGAGCCTCGTTTCTAGCTCACTGTGGATGAACGCAGTGGTTCTAAGAAGTACGGATGAACTCTACTCCAGTGGCGGGGCGGTGCGATGGTAAAACCGAGCTGACAATATCATCTCAAACAATTCCTCAGAACACTCCCCATGGAACATAAGGTACAAAATACAGAGAGAAGCGAAGTCCTTCCGCAGATCCAGCGGTTCCAAATGATCTGTGAGAATGGGATCATCGACAGTCCGAACGGCTCCCTTCTGTATGAAGTCAAATGGAAGTAGCTGGTATTTGGGAGCCCCGGCCCAGAGGTGGAAGCAGTGGTCCATGCGAGGCCGGAGTTGTGCTTTGTAAAGTTGCTAGGCAGCGGCTTGGTAAGCAGCGGGGTTCTGCCCTTGGCATTGCTGACGTCCATGAGCGACGAAAACCGCTTACCATCAGGTGAACCATATGCTCGTCTGCTTGCTTGACAATAAAAACATGTGTTTGTTCGGTTGTGAGTATCGCTTCGCTTTGTTCAGGACTCTCATTATTCTCAAAACGATTATATGTTATAAATCAACATAATATCCTGTTTAATAGAGCCGATGTCATTGTTGATTGCCAGGCTAATTCTTCAAGGTTCTTGTGAAGTACTTACTTCCAGTAAAGTATAAAAGAAAACTCGCATCGTATGTCTAAAGCAAACTTTATTTACTGTAAATATTATATAAATATAATTTTATGTGTAACAATGATAATTTGCTTCATAAGGCACATGGGTTTCAGGTTTTCAATATGTCTCTTTGATATTTTATAAATACTGGTGTAATGCACTTAAAATATATTTGAAAACGTAATTGACTAGACTGTTCTACATTCTGCTGAGACAGATTCATTTGCATAGACAAACATTGACAGAATCAATTAATATAATTCTCATATTATAAAGTCTACTATTATGACAAAACTTCCAAATCAATATAATAATACGGTAGGAGGACAATTCGTGTTCGATTTATATAAGACTAAAATTAAACTATATTTTTTAATTTCATGTTAAAAACGTTTAAAGGAGAATGATCGCTGTCATAATACATCTAGTTATTGCTACATACATGTGTCGAGCAGCATATCAGTAGCATCTCACTAATAAGTCAATAATTTAAAACTTTAACACCTGTATCAGGGTTACCGGGCAAGGTAGTTAAAGAAATAAAATAAATACCCCTTTGAAAGTAAAAAAGAAGGTCTTATGTTTCAAATACTCTTTATTCGATTATCGTGAAACTGGTTAGAGCTAGGAAAGAGGTTTAATAGTTAACAAGCTGTGTAAAACAATGTTTTTAAAAAAAAACTACATATGGTTTTACTTCAAAGCCACCCAGAAACTATTCGCCCAGTAGCTTTGGATTTTCCTTTACCCGCTGACATTATAGAAGGTGTTGGAGACGAAGGCACAACTCTGGGTGACCTCGGACTCAACGATTTGGGACTTGAAGTTTTAGAACTAGCTAATGATTTATCGGGAGATTTAGTTACGTTGCTCTGAGAAAATCTAGATGGAGCCATTTGTGACTGTAAAGAGGCTGAAACCAATTTAGAATCTTTTCTTGACAACCTTGATGTGCTAGGTATTGCAGACTCTACATTTTTTGGAGTGTCATTCGTGTATTTCAAACATGATTTATATGGGAGTTTTTCAGTTCCCCCTTTAGTGATTGACGTTCGTGAAGAGCTTGCTTGTGTATATTGAGATTCTAAAGCAGAAGCTGATAATATTTGTTCATTTTGTTTTAAACTAGGAGATTTAGCTGTTGGGTCTTGTAAGTTACGTTCTTCTTCCTTCATAAGTAAGAGGTTTTTGGTGGGTGTATCGGGTTCGATTTGTATTACATGATCTTGGGATTCTGGTGATGGGAAATGATGATAGTTTCCATCCATAGATGGTGTGTTCGGTTCTGTATGATCTCCAGAATATATTTTCAAGGGTTTTGTCTTGATTGAGTCTGTATCTGAAACTAGGAAAATTGCGATTAGAAATGAATTGGTTATAGATTGTCTACTTCGACCGCTCTGTAGTCTTTATGGTCATTATACTAATAAATACGTTATAAGGTTGGATACGTTGGAGGATACGTTGTAAGGTTGATGGGGGGCATCATCGTTTACAAGGCTTCAGATTCTATAACCTACCAGCCTAATTTAAGCAAGTAAAAACAGATGGTTATGCTTAGAAATGCATCGTAGGGGATTATATTGTAGTATCGTGTTAGCAAGTGAGCAAGAGACAAAATTACCAAAAATATGGTTCGCTTAGAATTTGAAACACATTTAAAACTGCTTACACGACTATGAAAACTGTATAGTACTCGAAGGGTTGGAAATAATATAAAGACAACAAAAAAATGCGAGAAGATATAGTACAATATACACACACGCACACCCACACAAACACACACACACACACACACACACACGCACACACATATATATATAAATATATATATTCTTTTTTATATCGGAAATCTTAAAATTATTAGAAAATAAAAGCTGTTAAAATTGGATTGGCAATATACCTTGGTCTTCAACGTCGACTTCGATTGTAATTTCGTTTTCTCTAAGTCCTTCATCGTCTGACATTTCTGGTATGGGTGTTCGGCTACGAAACGATCGAACTGGCGACAAATATGTAGGAATTGAGAATCTATTTTAGATTTATAATAAAAAAAAAAAAAAATTATTTTTTAGTGTACCTGGTCGCTTTTGGTCATGTCTTTGTGGAGCTTCGAGGACTTCGTCATTGAAATCTTCGCCGTCGAGACTTGATTCATCAGATTTTCGCTTGTTTCGCTCTTTTTCACTAAAATCGGACCTAAGCTTGCTTCTCATAAACTTGGCATAAGCAACTCTCGTAGTAGGTGTCAGCTCTGATAGTTTGGGATTGTATTCTGAAAACCAATATTCATATTATAAATATTATTATTTCAGTATTGAAAAATGTATTTTTTTTTATTAAAAAAGCCTACATTTCTCAAAGGCCTTTGAATGATCAAAATGTAATTATCTCAGTTTTATTATAATTACGTGTGTTATTAAACACTTTCGAGTAAAAATAACTTCCTCTAAAATATAATAATAGTCTGTCTAACGATTTATTTATATCAGCTATGCTCTGTGTTTTGAATCTAGCAATGGATATTTTAAAGTACATACGTAGTAGCTTCTGTGGGTCAATGGTACGACTTTGAACATTTTCTAAGATATGAGCTCTTAGGGATTGTCTACTTCTTCGTATTTCAGCTTCAGCGGCGGTACCGATAGGATCCCTGCGTACTGTATTAGTTCGAACCAGAGCGTTCCAATCACGTTTTTTGCTGTAATTTTAATTTGAAAAGTTTGAGCTTTTTGTTTATTTTCCATATAGGCAATTCAACGTCTTGTTTTTCCTACAAGTAATCTACGAAAATAGAGTCGTAGGTGACTGAGAACCATCTTCACAGATGTCATGACAATGTCAATGTAAAACACATAGTCAATAACCTGTGAGCACTCTGAAACACACTGTCCGCTTGACATACAGTGAAATTGAAACTGAAAGCTTACAAGTGTGACCTCTCGTGATCGTAATGACGTCTGGTGTCTGTATTACATAGATAAATAAAATAAATATTTGATAATTGTACCTATCTGTGCTTGACCTTCTGACAATAGCTTTCGCTATCTGACTAAATACATCCTTAGGTTTATTCTCTTTGGATATTACATCTTTGATTATTCCTTCTACGATTCCAATTTGGAAGTCTTTCAGTATTCTTCTTTCCATTACTTTTCCCTTTTTACCCGATACTGTGAAAAAATAATTGATTTTTGATCTTAATTTTGATTAAGCTGAAGGTAAAAAATCAGCGGTAGGCGCATAGTTAATAAAGGCTTTCCATGCTAATGGTCTAATCTGCCGGTCGCAAGCCCGGATGATAAAAGAGGAGGATTGAGTTGGTGTTCGACCTTTCCACCGTAAAAGAGTCAACGCCGAATGTTGGGTGTCGTTTAATTAGCCGGACCCAAATAAGGCTTCAGCGGTTACGAAGAACTAAACCTCTGACAGAAGCACTTCCGTAGAAAGAACGCGAAACCCCACCATTGCTTTTTCCCAAAAAAGCCTCATGAGGCCACGACCCTCAGCATTGAGGATTATTGACGCAAGGAGGATGCCAATGGTCATAGCTAAAATCGTCGTGGCCTAAAGGATAAGTCTGGCGCATTCTTGACGAGTGATGCAACTGTGCCAGTGTTCGAATCTCTCTTTGTAATGCAATACCTACCGGACGCACGTCCACGAATGACTTGCACAATAAAGAAAGTAACAATACGTAATTAAAATCGAATCCGCAAAAAATACAATTTACGTAATTACTGATGGTAGGGTGTCTTGTGAGCCCAAATGATTAGGTAGCACCACTCTGTTTATTTCTGCAGTGTGGCAGTAAGCGTTTCACTATAAAGGGTAGACAGTCGTTGTACTATAAAAAAATTAGACTTAGAACTCAAGTCCCAAGGTGGCTAGTGACATTTGTCAGGTGGATTGTAAACTTATCCATCCAACTAAGTAATATAAAGATTAGGACTTGTATACAATATACAATAAAAAATAGTTTCATTGAATCTATGAGTCCTTAAACAATCATCGGGTAGTGTAGATAATTCGAAATTTTAAGATTATAATTATTACCGGCAGTATCCTGCAAGCTGACTCTTGGTGTCTTCATTCCATTGTTATGCAGTATATCAATGAGCTCGTATCTGAGTGTGGATATATCTTGACGGATCTCCATAACGTCATCCTCCGTGACTCCTACTTCATCTCTAGCCCTTTGTTCTGCTGTCACGTATCTTCTGACTAATATCCTCATTACCGCTTCGTGTTCCTGTCTAGCTTTTTCACGAGATTTGTTCTGTGAAAATGTTGTTTTAAGGTTTCATAGATTATTTCACAGCTTCCACTTGGATACCTAATGGAAACGTCTTAAGCTATCTACAAGAGGTTTTCCAATTTTTTTTATCAAATAATTAAAGATGGCCTAGAAGCTTAGAAACTTGATAATTATAAACATTAATAAATAAATAAGAGAGAGAGAGATAGTATGCTTTATTGTACACAAAATAAATAAAAATGCAAAACATTTAATACCAAAAATTTTTTTTCATGGACGGTCTTATCGCAAAGAGTGATCTCTTCCAGATAACCATCAGGTGGACAAGAATCACTTTAGGAAACAAATTACACGCGCTGTACCTATCGATTGAAATATATTTATATACACACACACACACACACATACATCCATACACACAATATATGTATATATATTAATTTATTTTATTAATATATAAGTAAGTTTATATAAGTCAAAACAAGTAAACTTAAATCAAAACACGTGATGTTTTTTCGCCGTTCTGTATCGAAATTCATATTCATACAAGGCGGATACTAAAGAAAAATATGAAAAGTTTGAAAGGAAAGTATGTAACTTTAACAGTGTATTTTAGGTCGAAAAATTAAAAGTAATTACGAGTATTGAACGCCTTTCTCGTTTGTTAAAATAGCTTTTGATCCAGCAAAAGAAATGCTTTGGCGTCGGTATGATGTTGAACGGCGGCGGGACGGTGTCGCCATCTTCGAAGTAAGACATCCAAAGATTACTGCGGGCGAATTTCCATTCAGTATCCGCTCGTTCCTAAAAGGAAATAATGGAGAGATGAAGTTTGGGAATTTAGGAATCAACCGGACACAATGAATAAGAGCAACACTTAAGGTTTAGTTAGTCTGTAACTGGTTCGTTTTCAATTTTGCGGCCAAAAAAGTAACTATTTCAGGAATTTAAATTTTCTCTAACTTTCCATCATTTTTCTGTATTTAGGCATGTTGAGAATAAAAAAATGCTTCATCACAATCAAATCACTCATTTATTAATAATATTATGCAATATTCATTTATATTTTTCATTTTACGCATTTGATAACGCCAACACGAATGACAATTCCAATAGGAACTTTTTTAAAAAGCTTACAAATCGTACTTCTTTTGTTTTTAATAATGTTCTAATATCCAGTTAGTTTTTCTTTATTATTGTTGAATTATATACTGATTAAATAAAGTTGCCGAATTTCAACACGCATTACTGGAAAAATAGCAAACAAGTTAGAAGATGAATTTCGAACCAGTGATACGAATGAGATTTTGGGTAGTTTTTAATGTATAACTTCTAATTTCACAGTATTTACGAAATTATAGTTATAGGGCCACGTGCCTGTTGTCATGACAACAAATTTACTGTACTTATAATTACGGTAACATTAAGGTGATGAGAATTAAATCAAATAACTCGCTTTTGGCCCCAAATTTGAAAACAACCCGACTACGCCATGAAATCTATATAATAATACGTGAAGCAAAGACTTTGTACCACTTGTTACGAAAATTGTGGGAATGGAGTAATATGAAATTTCCCACACTTATAGAGCATATAGAGAAGGAGTGCAGGATGTTAATATTTTTTAAAAATTATGCATTAATAATGGGTACATTACACACATTACCATGTGACACACACACACACACACATATATTATATATACTCTTTGTTTATTGTCAAATTTTTGTTATTGCTTAAAGTCTGTGGTCAAATTGAGAATAAGTTAATATTGTTTATTTTTAATATTATTTGTCTATAGTGTGGTCTTGCCGAAATCTGTCAATAAAGAAATATAGAAATAGTCTTTGACAATAGAACCATAATAATGTTGAAACCTATAAATTTTTTTTTATCTCTTAGATGAGTGGTCGAACTCACAGCCCACCTGGTGTTAAGTGGTTACTGGAGCCCATAGACATCCACAACGTAAATGCGCCACCCACCTTGAGATATAAGTTCTAAGGTCTCATAGTTACAACGGCTGCCCCACCCTTCAAACCGAAACGCATTACTGCTTAACGGCAGAAATAGGCAGGGTGGTGGTGCCCACCCGCGCGGACTCACAAGAGGTCCTTCCACTAGTAATTACGCAAATTATAATTTTGCGGGTTTCATTTTTTATTACACGATGTTATTCCTTCACCGTGGAAGTCAATCGTGAACATTTGTTGAGTACGTATTTCATTAGAAAAATTGGTACCCGCCTGAGATTCGAACACCGGTGCATCGCTCAACACCAATGCACCGGACGTCTTTAGGCCACGACGACTTCAAAATTCAATTAATTCAATTAATTAAAGTCAAATTTCAATTAATTATAGTCGAATTTCGACTACTACAGAACCACTAGTACTTTTAAATACATCAGTATATTATTATATAAAAAAAATGTAATTAGAATCTTAGCTGTTTCCTTATACTTACGGAAATTATTTGATATGAGTTCGACATCATGGCAATCAGCATGTTGAGCAGGACTATTATGTTAATAACGGAATACGATCCAAAAGTCAGAAGAGCCCAAAATCTTGTAAAACTTTTGATACCGGTCAACTCGAACGTCGTCAAATCGACGAGCCCAAAAGAAGCCCAGAACAGCGACTGAGAGGTCTCGAACAAACTGTAAGAAGTATGTAGCGCTATTACCATGACCCTAATATCTTAACTACAAAGCATTTGATTTATTAAAATAAATTAGACATTAATACTTTTGTGAAATAAACATGGACTATAGTTAAATACTATTTAGGTATATTAAAATAATAAGGTTGTTTTTTTTTTTCTACAGAAATACATGTACGGGAATCCGAGAGGTAATTGCTGTTTGTTATACATTTCATTCTGTGTTACTTTTCTATATTGGAGGCGCTCGGGTAGCTATTAGCAAATGCCGCCCCTTCTGGCTGAGCCCTTGCTCGCCCAAGTGTCCTTGTGAAACTGGAAAGGCCTTCGGGCCACCAGTAAACCCTTAATCATAAAATAAAAAAAACCTTTCTAAAATAAGTTCTAAAATAGTGAAGAGATGATTGAAAGAACACGAGATACTGTACTAACTTAGCATATCTTCTCCAAATTGAACAGGCTCTTTCTTGCCCATCGAAATCTGGCAACCCATTTGGAAGGTGGTAACATTTGTCTTTTTCTAGTTCAGCATAATACCACATTAGCTGATTGAGCCCTGCGAAGTTTACATATACGTTAGTATCGACAGAAATCATCTGAATTTCATAAATAAATGTTTACAAACTTGCAAATTCGTCTAATTTACACGATTATAATTATTTGATTTTGACGTGACAACGTCTTATAATTCGATGGAGCCGGTTGCACCACGGAATAGATAAATAAGGTTGGAATGGTAATGTAGGCGGGGCAAGCGTGCCACAGTTATGATTATACAAACATAACTCGACCGATTCTTTCATTCACCGCATTTAGTGCGCTTCGGACTACTCGGGCGAACAGATTTCCGCTTTATAGTGCCGTGTTGTGCAATTATAACTTGTAAAACAAAAAAACAGACCTCAAGTATAGAGCGAGGAGGTATATCTTTCGATCGGTAAGTCGAAATTACCATTTAATTACAATATTATTTGTCTAAAACATAAAAATATACTGAGCATTATGAAATTCCAAACATTAACAATATTATTGCAGCAAGTTATAAATAGCATACATTGCGCGATGTGTACTCGCCCAATGAACGCAATGACCAAGTCAGCTTCCAATGTACTACATGCATTGCGTTCTCTACACTTCAATCTTTGAAATTTCGGCGTTTGCCCTGATTGGCCGTGGTGCAGTTGTCGATAGTGAGGTGACCATGTGGTGAAATAAAATCATCGACATAATTCTCGACTATATTTATATTTGACATGGATAATTTTTGCATTATTTTATATTTAATTAATGATACCTAGTATATTCTTAGTGAGACGTATTTTGAGTAAAATAAATATGTATTATTATTATTGAATTATTATCATTGAATTAATGTGAAGGTATAATATAAAGGGACATGTAGACCTCTCATTTACGGGTATTTACTATATTGTCTTAGACGTATTAAAATCTGAGTAAAATGCTATTTGACTTATGCAGTTAATTAAAAATTTTAGGTTTCCTAAAGAACCTAACGCCAGCGAACAATGGATTGACGTGACAGGTAGAGGAAACTGGAGACAAAGTCGAGTACTATTTGCTCTAAACATTTTACTGAAAATGATTTTACCATAAAAAAATCAGAATACACTTAGTTTTGAAAAATTCATTCGCAATTAATAGCAAGCACCAACTGCTTAACAAATACGTTTTATTCCAGGGACAGTGACTATTTGTAATTAATAAAAGTAAAATAGTTTTCTTTTTCAATATTTATTTCATGTTCATTTTCTCCATTCATTCATCAGATAATTTTATCAAGCACTAGCGTGTATGAACATTTCATTGCCTTTTTGCGTGTGTGAGTGTGTATGCCTACGGGTGTTTTGTTCTAGTTTGCGAACGAATATCTGTCCTGAGATTTATGTGTGGGTGTTTTTGTTGTGTGCGAAATACTTGTAATCACAGTATGTGTATGTGTAGAAATTAAAATAGTGGGGATGAAACGGCGACACTGGTTCTAATACAAAATTAGAGCAAAGGCCTTTCCAACCTTATTTAACTATTCCGTGGGTTGCACGCACGAAAAAACATGACTCATGCGGTGCTATCTCGCTCTGAGGAGTTCCATTTAAGGCTTAAAGTGCAAACGAGAGCGCGCAACGAGCAACAAAGAGGCACAATCGGCCTCCGCGTTCGGCAGCGTTCAACATCTGTCTCTCTCCTACTTGAGTGAGCGATACATCCGCGTAGACAGCTGCCATACATTAGTACATTTACATGTTTTCGTCAAGTATGAAGTTCAGTGAAAAGCGAATGTGGTGTCAATTGTTTATAGCAACGATCACTGCGATAATTGAAAAATGAAACCAACCCATCAGTATTTTCTTATGACGTTGTCACGTTCAACTATCGTCAGTAAACCGAATTTACAGACAACCGGTTTTTTTTTTATTTATTTTTTTAGCAATTTCAATTGGGGAACTTTGATCGATTACATACAGACTTTATTTGTTTAACTAAACTCACCACATCCAAATGCGAATAACACAAGCATGTACACAAAGAAGAACTTTAATATATCCAGTATCATTCGTCCCAGAGATACTTGGAGTGGTCCCAGATAAGGATTTATTGAGAAGATGTGAACAAGCTTCAGAAACGAGAATATCATGCCGGCTGCAAACGCTCCTTCAGATAACAGCATCGGATCGTAGGAGTCCCAACGTTCTCGCGGGTACCAAGGATCCAAACCACTGTGGTGATCTCGCTGAAGAAAAAAACTTCAGTCCGTTACGCGCTCACGATATTTCGAAGTTACTTTATAGAAACAATAAAGCATCTGTGTGCTTAGTGCGAGTTTTTTTTACGCTCTCGATAGCGTAAAAGTTAACTATAATTTCTATGCAATTGGAACAGCGCCCCTAGCGGCAAACGTAGGCGAACGTTCCAACTCCCTTCAAATTTGAGGTAACTTTTACGCTATCGAGAACGTTAAAAAACTCGCACTGAGCACACTGTTCAAATTAATATTTTAAATAAGATATTTATCAATTTTGGAATATTATAAGAGATGCTTACTTGAACAATATACCAAGATGATATTCTCAACGAAATCCACGCGATATAGAACATGTTTGTAATGAAATCCACGATATTCCATAGATCGCTGATGTATTCCGTTAGACCTCCTGTCCACAGAGCCCTGATTTCCGCCCAAATCAAACCTAAAATTATTTAAATGTTCTAAGAACTAAGTATTAAGAAGAAGTATTAAGAAGTTCTAAGAATTAAGTAATTAATTAATATATTAATTAATTTTCTAAGAAATTTTAAATATCTAAACGAGTAATACATTGACTTAACAACTAATAAAGTACTTTTATAAGCTTTACCGCATTTTTTTTAGGATAAGTGAAAGAGCTTACGGTCACTGGTTGTAGGACCTCTTGTGAGTCCGTATGGGTGGGTACTACCATCCTACCTATTTCTGCCGTGAAACAGTAATGCGTTTCGGTTTGAAGGGTGGAGCAGCCGTTGTAACTATACTTGAGACCTTAGAACTTATATCTCAAGGTGGGTGGCGCATTTACTTTGTAGATGTCTATGGGCTCCAGCATAAGGTGGGCTTTGCGCTCGTCCAACCATCTAAGCAATAAAAAAAAACAATATGTTGTTAAGTAGTTATCGGAGCCCATAGAGGTTAGCGATGAAATCCGACACCCCCCTTGAGACATGAGTTCTAAGTTACCTACGGTTTTATAGTACAACAGTTGGTCCAATATGATAATGGTAATATCTACCCAAGTGAGCTCATAAGACATCCTACCACTTAGTAATTACGAAAATTATACATAATTATTGAGAATATTATTTTTTGTTACACGATTTTATTCCTTCATCGTGGAAGTAATTCGTGAACGTATATCAATAGAAAAATTGGTACTAGTCTGAGGGATTTGAACACAGGCACAGTCGAAACAAATACAATAGACATCTTATCCTTTAGGCCACAACGGCTTTTTTACAATGACTAAAAGCAAAAGAGACCGATGCATTCCGTGTTAATATTAGTCTCTAAGGAATTATCCTGATGATGTTGTTTAGCTCAGAGCTTTAATTTAAGAAGCAGACGCTTAAGATGAAGATTTACTATTAAAATAACATTGATTTAAAGATTGCATGCCAACAAACTCAAATTTACTTGCTATGTAGATAATGACGGCGAACTCAATGACTCCAGGCAGAGATCCTCTTTCGTGGTCCTTCCAGTATCCCACTAATTCCTGTAGCCAGCTTACATTGGACCACTCTAGTACTACATATTCCGCTCTTTGGGATGCCAGTGAGAGCAACGCTGGAAAATATCGTTGGTGAACATTAGTTAATTGTTTATGTTACTTAGTGAAGAATAATGGGAAACAAATTGTAAAAAGAGTATGTAACATATAAGCAATTCGAATATATTGATATAAAATAATTAAATAGTAATAAAATAAATGTTCAACTAATGAAGTGAAACAATTTAGAGTTGAATGCAACCACATAGTTGATAAAATAAAAAGAAATATGCTTGAAATTCATTAAGCTATTTACATGTTTTAAAAACAATATTTAATAGCCAATCCTATCGTGGGAATAATTGATTGATTGATTTTATTAAGGAGAGAGAGAGTAAGTAACATCAGAAAACAGTCAACAAGCAGATACGTTTGTACAATAGGCGGTCTTATCGCTAAAAGCGATGTCTTCCAGACAACCGTTTATTTACCCGAAATTCTGGACAGATAAAGATATAGCAGGTATGTTGGGGTGTACTACTAAGGAGTTTTTTTTTAATTTCTCAAATGTTTCTAGGCTATATTTTTATCAAGATTCCCGTTACTTAGTTGTACTATTTCAAATAACTCACTCAAGAAAAGCATGTAAGAGGAACTGTGACAAATAAACTTGACGAATGGTTTTTTCATGAATCTGCCGTACTCTGAGTTTGGGGCCAACATGTATATTGTGCAGTAAACAGGAAACATCACCCCCAATTTTGCTACCTGAAAAGGAATCTCGAAATAGCAAAAATTAATCAAGTACAAATACAATATAAAATAAATGAAATATAGCTTGTAATTGAATTATCTTTGAGCATTAAAATAACAACTTGTCGATTGTAAATTAAAATTTATATTTAGAAGAGTTGTTCACTTGTTAAGTGTTTTGATGATGAAACAAAATATATTTAAATGCAATTAAGCAATCGAGTCTTGTACTGTATACCAAATAAAAATATATATCTATAACCAATCAAACTTAGTATATAGAGATAGTGTACCTGAACGCATTGACCGAAAATATTTTTCCTTTTGAAGCCCGGCAGTCCTTCATACCAGATTGCTCCCAATAACTGCTGCACATTAGGATGTGCTACAAACTGAAATTAAAATTATATCGACGCTTGAAAGGCAAACGTGACTAAGCGACAATGCGTGAACTTTACAGTAGAGTAATTTAAAGTTGAAATACCTGTAAAAATTATATTTTAACGAATCTAGCTGTAGGATTGAAATTATTTTAATAGACCTAGAAATATTTTTTTTTGCGCGTCGAATCGAATTTATGTATAAATCAGTTATTGTCGCTTAGTCACGTTTGCCTTTCAAGCGTCGATATGTTCACTTTGCATTAGGCGTTTCGGTCAACAGTACATACAATCAACATCTATTTTCCATATTTGATATAGGAGTTTATAATCGAAGATTGTTCGCCATAATGTCTTTACTGGTGGTAAGACGTCGTGTGAGTTCGCACGGGTAGGTACCACCACTCTGCCTATTTATACCGTGAAGCAGTAATGCATTTCGGTTTGAAGGGTAGGGTAGCCTTTGTAACTATACTGAGTTATTCGAACTCATATCTCAAGGTGGGTGGCGAATTTACGTTGTAGATGTCTATAGGCTTCGGTAACGTAACATCTACGTAAAATTTGATATAAAAAAAGCAAATTTCATATTAGTGCGCTTTCATCATCACCATCACCAGCCTATAGCAGTCCACTGCTGGACATACGCCTCTCCTCATCTCTCCAACTCATCCAGCTCTTGCCAGCTTGCTAAAGCACTTTAGTTACCGTATAACTTGTTTTAGGACCTTAATCCGTCCATCGCACCAAAATAATCTTTACAACAACTAGATATTACGTCTTGCAACGACCAAACAACGTGTTGGATGTAAAAATGATCTTGAGAAAACTTTAACTTGTTAAGACAGGATTCTTTGTCTTCAAAATTAACATAATACAAATCTGTATCGTAGTAATATATCGAAGGAGCGAAATAAAATATAAAATTAGTTCAGATTTGTTTGAGTATTCTCACTGACAGACCGACGCGTCGACGCCGGGTGGATTAAACGAAATCAATCGTAAACAGACCATTAATTCGAATGTTTGTTTATGAAGATTTAAATTGATCCAGAAGAGAGATCGAACTATTAAAAAATCTCAATAAACAAACACGTCGCTCCGCCGATTTTAGGTCATCGAAAGGAATCTACGAACGATTTTATGCGTTCCCGATTTTTATATGACTTTATAAAATTGATTTATTTGTGGACTATCATTTTTAAGGTTCATTTTTGTCTACTATAATTAATTTTAATTATAGTAGACAAAAATATAATTATAATATAATTAATTTATTAATTTCTATATTAACTGCGATCCTTAAAACTTTTAACGACTGAATAATAATTATAAGATTCTCTATTTTATTTTTATTTTTATAAAAGAGTATTGAATATAGAATTCGACACGTCTTCCTATATAAGTTACCATATACATTTTCAATCCCCAATTCTCTATTTTAGTATATTGATCGAGACAATTATTTATTTATTTAAGGATTACCAACAGGGTTTATAGTAAGACATAAAATAACATTGACATGTATAGAGCAATTGATAGCTGCAACTCTAATTAGAAATAATCACAGCATGCATTACATTAATATATCAACAGAGATTTAACAATACTAATAATAATAAAATAAAATAAAAGAAAGACAACAAGGACAGTAATACCCGAGTACTCAGACCAAGGCCAAGGCTGAGGTTCAACAACAAATTTTATAATTTTGTTCCTGAATATTGGAAGGGAATTATCTATGATGTCACGTCATATCTTAATTTGGATGGCGGCATAGGCTTTGGCACACACGCACAAAGCGGTGCCTCACTTCGTCCTCCTCTTCGAGTGAATATCCGACCATTATCTGAGCGTTAGTCTTTTTAATACGCTTTTATTAGCTTCATACGTATGTTACGTATGTAAAGGAATCTTTGATCATGATTATGACCCTCTTCAAAACGTCGGATTAACTCGAAATTTGGCACACTTATTAAGAATCGATGACAATTCAATATTTTAAGCAGTTTGATCCGTTATCCTTACTAGGATAATCAGGATTAGTGATTTTTTGTGTTTTGTCTACTGACTAGTGTCTGCGTCAAGACCAAGAAGGGAAACTACCAGGCACGCCGATCACCTATTTCTCGGATAAGTTACCGACTGATGATTCAGATGAAATTTTTGAAAAATTTTAAAAAAGATATTAAAATTCAACTAAACAATGGAAAACGAATAATAGCTAAAAAACACTTTTTTATAATAAAATCATTTTTTCTTACACTATTTTTAATTCAAATTTATTTATATTTTAAATACGCTTACTGCTAATTTGCTTTTCATTAATTAACCTAATGTAGGTGTCTGGTTGTCAGGTGACAGTCTAATTAGGCGGGCCATGCCCTCGTCTATCTATAATGGGAATCAAATGAATAAATATCACTGATTGATGCTTGTAATTATTATTGCTATGATCCATTGATGCTGTATATGCTCATAATCCAATTGTGATTAAATTTGGTGTACTAGTCGACTACTAATTGACTACAGTTGATGAATATTTTTTGACTATTGATTAAAAATTCAGACCATGATGTAAATTTTTACTTTATGTCCAAATTGCAACGGGCTAGGTTCGTACTTGTTGTTTCTTGTCAAGAGCAAGTTAAAGCGCTCAAGTATCTGCGTAATGAAAATCAGGTGTAGATTTCAATGGTAATACAAAGACAAAATTATACATACTTTTAATTTGTAAAGTAATACCGGGACATCTGGTAAAATCAAGTCGTCGTGGCCTAAAGGATAAGAATCCCGCAGACGAGTACCAATTTTTCTAATGAAATACGTACCCAACAAATGTTCACGATTGACTTTCACGGTGAAGGAATAACATCGTGTAATAAAAACCAAACCCGCAAAATTATAATTTGCGTAATCACTGGTGGTAGGACCTCTTGGGAGTCCGCACGGGTAGGTATCACCGCCCTGCCTATTTCTGCCGTGAAGCAGTAATGCGTTTCGGTTCGAAGGGTGGGGTAGCCGTTGTAACTATACTGAGACCTCAGAACTTATATCTCAAGGTGGGTGGCGCATTTACGTTGTAGATGTCTATGGGCTCTAGTAACCACTTAACACCAGGTGGGCTGTGAGCTCGTCCATCCATCGAAGCAATAAAAAAAAAACGAGATACAAGGTACCCTCTTTTCAACACAAAAATAATAACGAGCAAAAGTTAAAGTATCCTCTTTGTTATTGGCTTGTAGCTTATAACTTTAAATAAGTACATTTTGATATCGTTTTAATATCTGGTGATATATCATTTATTTGATATTTTCCACTTAAATTTGTTTAAAAGTATCAAGGACACCAAAAAAATTTAATGCAGAAATTTTCGTTATCAAAAAATTTACTTTACACAAATCACCATTCGTTATGTTTTAGTTTTAATTGATTTACCATTTTTTGCTTGTATTTGATAGCCAATTTGAGACGTCCAAGTGTTTGCCTTTCCCCGGGCTCCCAGCAGTCCAAATCCCATGGGTTGTAGTTGAGCATTATCTCTAACTCCTTTGAGGTTCTGGTGTGATCTAATAGTGAGGTGGCGAATTCTTGGCATTGTTGACGTAAAGCCTGAATTAAAATCAAAATATGATACACAAATATTGTGAACGTAAACCCAAAAGCAAGTAAAGAAACAAATGAATTGTTCCAAAAAATCTCATTGCATTATATCTCGTAGAACTTTAAAATAATAATAATAGAATTAAACAATCAGTAAAATAAATTTCAAACAGTGCAGTGAGGATATATTACCGTTATCTTGTAAAGCTGAGACTTAGAACTGATGTCCTAAGGTGGGTGGCGGCATTTGGTTTTGTTGATGTCTCTGGTCTTCAGTAACCACTTAGCATTGGGTGAACCGTAAGCTCGTCCACCCACCTAAGCAAAATCGCGAAGCGGGAAACTCACAAAGAACCTATCATAGGCTTACCTTATATTCAACTCTAAACTCAGTTTCCATTCGACTCAGACGTCCCAACTCCCAAGACAGCTGGAAAGCCGTCAGCAGTGGGTCAGCTGACGATAACGCTATGAGTGAAGGCGAAGAAAGCGCGCGATATGCGTTAATCCGAGCCTGAGAATGCCGCAGAGAATCCTCTTGTGAGGACTTCACACATTCGTCGCAACCGCATCTGATTGAATAGTTTTTAAAAGCTTTAATTAGAAAATCCAGATCACAAATATCCTTGGTTTGTTCAATGAAGTACCGATTGCGTTGAAACAGCAGCTGCATTAATATATTAAGTTTTTTTATTGTAGGTGCTGAAGGGTAGAGGTCCTCATGTTTCCCCGGCGTAAACTGGTTATCAGAGCCTATAGAAATTACAATGTGATGGTAAATATTTTTCGAATACAAAACCGGACGGTGATGGTTCAAGCTTTTCATAGTTCACGGGAGCTCACAAACAGTCTTATTAAATTAGGGACTTACTTATTACCACCCATCACTCTAGAGCAAAGTTAATTTCTATTACCAAGAATCTATTAATTCGTAATGCTTTTGAACAAATCATTTTTACCACGTGCAATCTTTTGGAATTTGTACTCCCCTCTACATGTTTCTGGGCGCTTTTTCATGTTCTTATTCGAATGAGGTTCGAAAAGGACTGAGTGGACAGCGGCAGTCCAGTAGCGGCGTCTAGTATCAATGATGTCTATGACCAACATTAGCCACTTCCTCCGTGCGTCGTGTTCCTCAGTGCTGAGGATCGTGACCTTTACGGAATACATGCGTAAAGGTTTTCTTGGGAAAATTGCAAGTGGTGGGTTCCCGTGTCTTTCCACAGCAGAATCTCAGAGGCGATTTAGTCCCTCTTACCTTCAGCCTTACGTGATAGGAAATAAGTATTTGACTGGTTTTTTTTTAAATTATAAACATATTTGGTGTTTACAGTACGTATTGAAGGGTATTCGCGATTCAAGTATATGTGTATCTGGCAACTTAAAAACTAGTTTAACTTCTAGACTTTTTATTGTTGGAAGACGTGATTATTGACAGAAAGACCTGTACCTACTTGACGTCGTGTGGTACCGGGAGCGTCGCTCCTCTGTCTAATAAGATCTTAAGGATCTCGTAGTGGTTCCTGTGCGCTGCCAGTATCAGGGGCGTGATATCCGGAGTGAAGGTGGCACCGTCGGAATCCACTGATTCCCAACTCTATTTAATAAAATTAATACGTTAATAGAGTAATAATGATTAAATCAAGGCTAAGCTTTGCCATTAATATCCTAATATGAATTAGACTTGTTTTTATTCCTACCTATGCTGATAGCCTTGAGAAGCTATTTCAGCTTCACTCTAACGTGTGTAGGTGAGCTCACGGGACTCAAACCGGAGTGTTGCTAACACTGACCCTAGCAAGAGCAGTGCTTCGCAGAATCTACCACCGGATCGGAAACGTGACCCACTGAGAAGATCCGGCGAGAAATCCAGTGGGCTGTGTCTATGGGTTAATTCGCTCGTCGAGCCCTACATCGCAAGCGACGGGTTCGACGAGGACGGTAACCGAGACTTGTTATTGAAAATGATTCGCACGGTATAATACTATGATACACTGATCGAAATTACTGATATATTATTATTTAGGCAACAAATCGAAAAAAGGTCTTATTTAAAAAAATCGACTAGTTATAGTAGCAAACAAACATGAGAAAACATGAATCTTTATTGAATGGATTTAGATATTAAGAGAAGTCATCATTTACAATTTCCACCCACCCACAAACCATAAATCTTTTGTAAATAGTTTATCTTAGAACAAGCATTGTAAGTAGACTGCTTTTAGTAAATCACCGATTTCTAAATTGTGTGCGTGTTTGTGTATGTATAAAATGTGTGTGTGTATATTGCTAGCTTATTTATTGTATGTATTATTAGAGGCGACTTCCTCTTAAGTCAAAGTCGATGGGCGGAGCCATTGATGACGAGCACTCACGTGGACTCGTGACGTCATCTGGAGGGGCAACCGACCGACCAGCGGGGACATCACGCCACCTCGGATGATTTTGGCTAGCAGCGCGCGCAGCGTTCACTTGTCTTAGATTTAATATTCTGTGTAGATCGTTCCTACCCACTTTTGTATTTTTTTTATTTTTTTAAATTATTAAGCCGTTGCTAAAAGTATTTATATTTTACTATTTATTAAATTTCAGTTATTATTCTTATTTATTATTTTTTTGCTTTTATATTTTTTATTATTAAATTTATGCTGTATCATCTGTGCAATTGTACTAACTCAGTCAAAGTGGTTTACTTTGTGGGTTCGCACGGATATGTACCACCAAACGGCTTATTTAAGCAATAAAGCAGTAATGCGTTATAATTTGAAGGGTTGTATTATTGAACTGAGACTTAGAAGCTAGAGCTCACCGCGCTGAAGGCGGGAACGTGGTATAATACGTTACATAATTAATTAGGTAAGTGCACATTCATTTAATATCTCGAGTGAGGAGATCGATTTGTTTCTTTTTTTTTCCTTATTCAATTTCTATTAGAGTAATATGAAGTTACTAATAACGTAAATGTTGTCCTTATTTTATTGGCGGCTTTTAGACACATGTTTGGAGTAAACACATTCTTTCATATCAATGTTATGTGTTAATTGCTTCTTTTACAAAAAAAATGCTGCGACTAAGAATTGTTTCTGAAAGTCTGCTTTCATCTTTTTGTTCGAATTATTATCAAAATGTAATTGAATAGTTATTTTTTATTTATTTTAAGAGATTTTATGACCTGGTAACTGAGACCTTTAAGTCATGTCTTATTTTAATTTATATTCTTATTTTTATGAAAAATGATAATATGAAGTGAAATGAAATGAAAATGATTAATTTGAGACGTTAATCAACTCGGATGAAATTAAATGAAATGAGATGATATGGAATGAAATATAATCTTATTAAAATGGTGGTCATTTACTAAGATTTTTTCAGTGGACTTTTTGGAGGACCCCGAGAAGCGTCCAGCGGCTTTGTTTCATTTTCCCACATTTGTGCACTTTTACATATATTAAACACTTAATAAACCACCGTTATTACACATTTAAACCCGAAGAAACACTAAATAGACAAAATAAAACAAATCACACAACTTCACTCCTCGCGTTCCCGCCAAAAAGGCCGAATAGTTATTTAAATAAAAATTATGTCACTACCCTTTACCTGTTTCATTTAATTTTATTATATTATAATAATAAAAATACCTACTTTCGTAATATAATAGATTATGGTCATTGTGAACATCTTCGAGTTGGAGGAATCTATGTTTAGAGATATCTTTAAGTAAAGCACTAATGATAGATATTTGCGTTACATGTTTTTTTTAAAGAAATAGTATGTAAATAGTATCGCGCCGCGGCTATTTTGGTAGTTTGTTGTTGTGTGTTGGTAGCGTACTGTTAAAGGGGAACTTAAAAATCCCTTTTTAAAAAATATACATATTTATTTAACCTTAAATTGACACGAGATTTTATTAAGAGAAGGCAACCGCTCTCGAATGGGATGGGAAACAGACTAACTTCCTTAGATTGGAATCGAGTATATTAATCGGCAAGATAGCTGATTTCTCTCGACAGTCTTGCATAGAAGCATTATCCCTTCCTGTGAAGGGGTATAACAGTAAGTATATGTATAGGTACTTAGGGTACGGTACGGTAGGGTACGGTTATAGGTACTTAGGGTACGCAGGGCACTATAATAAGAAGTTATTAAGTTTTATTTTTTTATTGCTTAGATTGGTAGACGAGCTCACAGCCCACCTGGTGTTAAGTGGTTACTAGAGCCCATGGACATCTACAACGTAAATGCGCCACCCACCTTGAGATATAAGTTCTAAGATCTCAGTATAGTTACAACGGCTGCTCCACCCTTCAAACCGAAACGCATTACCGCTTCACGGCAGAAATAGGCAGGGCGGTGGTACTTATCCGCGCGGACTCACTAGAGGTCCTAGCACCAGTAAGTTATCGAAAACAGTTTTTTTATCTGATTGAAGCACCGGTTTCTTGTAAAAGTTTAAAACCGTTTCCAAGAAGGTCTAACAAAAATAAGCCTATGAATTTGTATTGCTTTATCAATGTATTTTCTATTTTAGTTTAATGATTACAATAGAACGAAACTGAATACTTTCATTGCCGTTGATAGATCAAGAAGTCAAAAAATCCGAAATAATTCTGTATAAAAATCATAGTGCACGAGGAATTGCTTTGAAAATATTACTAATGTATTCTAGTCAAGTCAAGTAACAAGGTCAAGTAACGATTTTTCCATTTACAATTTAAAATAAACATTGTTTAATAAAACTATGATTATGACGACTTATTAATAGCGGTATAAATATAAAACAGCTAATGGATGGCTTTCATTTAATTTTAGAAAACTTCTCGGATTTAGGGAATACGTGTTTTTTTTTTAAACAAATATTGCTTAGATGGGTGGACGAGCTCACAGCCCACCTGGTGTTAAGTGGTTACTGGAGCCCATAGACATCTACAACGTAAATGGGCCACCCACCTGTAGATATAAGTTCTAAGGTCTCAGTACAGTTAACGGCTGCCCCACCCTTCAAACCGAAACGCATTACTGCTTCACGGCAGATGTTGCAATGTAGTGATTTATCTACTTACATAAGGTTCTCCAGGCTCATAATGTTCCTCTTCCCATTGCAGCAGCAATTCTACAGCTTCCACATATTCTTCTTTGATAGCGTGGAGCAGAGCATCCTAGAATAATAAGAATGTGATAAGGTTGTTTAAGAAGTAATGAGTAAACAGTGAACCACATGTTCCTGTGGATTTTTACGTTATGCTACAATATATTGAAATGAAACTCATCAATTATACTATTAGCACGACATTGTTACTTCGACGATGAAGTTTTATTTTACTTTCAATACGTATTTAATAAGGAATCAGAGACTGTCTCACTTGTTATTACGAGATACATCGGGCGTCCCAATAGGTCAAACTATTTTAAACTTGAAATAGTTCTTTGATTATTTTATACATTCAATAAAAGCGAATTTAAACAATTATTGAAACACAGCTCTTGATGAAATGTAATGAAAAGTCTTTCAACATCAAACAATCACTAAATGTTGTATGGTCGTTTAAAACTAAAGTTTCTCATTAAAATTGTTATTATTTCTTAAGCTACTTTGAGTCTGCGAATGTTTAAAGACTGCGAAGTCATAGATGAACTTTGATATTCGAAGTTTCTTAGATTTCGAATTATGAATGAAACAACGCCAGTCCATTGTTGTCGTGGCTAGATCAGTTTAGTAGGGAATGTTTTTTCTTCTTATGAGGGCTTCAAATCATCTAATATGTATTTACAATTTAAAACGTTATATATTTTGATCGAAATAATGTTGTAAGACATTCAATCATATTTCTTGCAGACAGAGCAACCACAGAAGTGTTGAACGCAGACAGGAATAAGTCGGAATACGAATGTGTTCTACAATATTTTATCAGATTCTATGAACCCGATGCCATGGTTTTGCGGCTGAAATAGACATCTAAAGCGTTATAACTATTGTTTTTAATTTTATATAACCTTACTGATTTACATTTACGTTTCTATCAGACATCTTTTCTATTTAAAGACTTTAAAATTTCGTCAATCATACCATAATAAAAGCAAGATTAAACCGTAACCGTTCGTGAACGCACGTGATTGAAATCGAGCCGTGAAATCTCAACAAACAAACTCACTATCGTGTTTGTAATAATAATTGTAATATGGATCTGTAGTATGGATTGTAATATCCAAAAACTTATGAAAAACAATGAAAAGTATTTTTCAGGCACAAGAAAATTGTTATTTGAATTTTGATTTCCACAAGAATCTCATTATCATTTTTTTTCTCAAATAATCGTAGAAAGTTTTCATGGAACTATTTTATGATTTAGTTCCGGCAATATTAGTATTTTACGATTTGCGAAACAGTGTACAGAATCCAATAACATTCGGATGAAGTATGTGCTTTACGCGGCAGATTGCGTGTATCTCATATTTTCTCTCCTTAATGAAAATTGTTAAACTGGAGAATATCGGTACGCTAATAGTCGGTGACATGAAATTTACAATTTTATTTTTGAATATGTCTTGTACGGTTTTCAAAATTGCTTACATAGAAAAAGTAAGTTCCGTAATTAACATAACAACGGCTAGCAGTAAATTACACTATTTTATATTAAACGCACCATTTGCTTGCAAAGTGTGTTTATACATATATAGATATATACCTATATAGGTATGTAGAAACGGAACGGAGTGATATGGAGGAATGATAGATATGGAGCATGACTGAGTGAGAAAGATAGGAGATGTCGTGTTAGGAAGTAAGAAAGGAGGCGGATGAATGCGGAACATCTAGTTTATTGCGTAAGCAACACAGGGAGTAGTTTCCGGACGCGACGACACTCAGACGCATTGTAACCCGGAAGACGAAAGACGTAACTTAAGACGATATAATAAGACGAAATAAATAATCGAGTTTTTGTGAAGTGATCGAGCGTTTCACTGGCCCACCCCGAATTTAAAATCCCACATATATATGTATATAGTTTTGAAACTAATTATTTACAAATGCGATGCATTTATGGGTCATTTCGTAAGCTTTACAATTAGTGTAGACGTATTTATTATACGAAGAAAGTTTATTGTGAATCACAAAATATTCTTACAAATAATGATTTATTTGAAAAGTTACAATGTAGGAAAAAAAAATCTAAACATCTAACTGGCACAGTTTAGTCACCGGTCCTTAGATGTCTTGCCTGGCTGGGCCTGGGCCACTGACTAAATCATCCACGTCGAGGAAAGTCTGGTCAATCTTGGCTAAAAGGCTACTAATTACGGAGCAACTGACAGTTGTCAATTCTAGTTATAATTGGTTTCTCAGGCCTACGATACGTCATTTATCCTATCATATTAAAGTCGGAAAATACTCCTTGAACCAGCGTCTTTAGCGTTAGAATTCCCGCCAAATATCAAACTCTCAAGCTACAATCAATAGGAAAATAAATGTATTTTTCTTCAAAAATAGAGAACTGAATACATAAACAGTGTCGATGTAGATAGATACTGTTTAGGGTTTTAAATTCATAATTCTGTCACTGTTTATGTATGTATGCGTAAAATTTTAAAGTAAACCTCAAACATAGGTCAAGAGGTTTCTTACGTTTCATCACTTTCATCGACTAATATGCATATTATCAGTAAAACTTGTAACTTGGCTGAAAGGTAAAAGGCGTGTTGACTATAATTAAAAAAAAAACATTTCAAAGTGTCTCTTATTAAATTTGATATATTTAAAGACATAGTTCAGATGATGACCAAGATTAAAGCGATAAGCGAAAGCGACACTTTTTTGTTGACAGTGAATTTATTTGGGTCTTAAGAATAATAAGTTATCAACCGCTATCATAATGAAATCGTAAAAATAAACATCACTAGCTCCGACACAAATTAACCTAAGGTGGTCCGCATATGTTGAAAATAAAATTAAAACCAGTCCCAGCTTCTCTTTAATCTGATTGTTGAAGGCGCTCAAATAAAAGTCTCTGTCGCACACATGTGAGAGAATAACGCCATAAAACGACCTGCGGAAAGGGTGATTTTAGAAATTAAATTCTATTGTATCTTTCCCCCAGCTATTCGCTTATGGTAGCTTAAGAGGATATTGCAGCTACATGCGGATTGGTAGGTGAACTCAGAGCCTGAGGAAATATGCTAAGACTAACCCTAACAAGAGCAGTGCTTCGCAGAATCTACTAACGGATCTGAATCGCGAACCACTGAGCAGATCCGGCGAGAAACAGTGGGTCAACCATTAATACTGTCTATTAAAAAGTATTTGGGAGATAATATTTGGCAAACTTATCCAAGCATGAACAGTTTCCACCGGGTTATAGCTGGAACAGCCCTAGTCCGGAACTTTAAGTGACCATTACTTATCTATGAGATAATTTTCTATTCTATTACTTTTAAATTTTCTTCTGTTGTCATCATTTGCGAAAAAAAGACAAAACGAACGATCAAAGACATGATGTTGTTTATTCAAGTCTTTATAGAGGTTATTATGTCATTATTATTTTTCCATTCAATATTATATTTTCGCTAATAAAAGAATCAGCAAGAATCCTAGCCCCTATACTCATAATCCATACTTCATAGTTCTCTATGCTAAATATGAATAAATCTGAGTTACTGTATCGACATCTGTAGCCGTTTATGAAAATATACCGCAGATGTGATCATGCAAACTATCCGAGCAATGATTTCCCGCGGGACAAAGATCTCCGCGAATCGAATACTAAGAAATACGCCTTTTTTGAGACAAAACCGAATGGGCAACGGATTTATAAGTGCTACTTTGTTTGCATAAATATAGAAAAATATGTTTCTGCATTTATTTTGTTTAACATAATCGACAGGTTTAATTTCGCGTTTTTTCTTCATTTTATAACGAAGTTTCAAGTACTTTGCAATTTTTGTGGTCACGTGTGTGACCGACCATCGTAAATCGTCGCGATGCACGTGAATGTAAATAGGAAAGCATTTTTAATGATTTCTTTTACGAGCCCTGAAATTTAAGGAATATTGAATGTACTTAAACTATTTCCATCATACTTCTAATGCGAAGGATACATTCGTGCCGGCTTGTAGATTGGGACGGCCTTATACAAATCAATCGAGACCTTGATCTTACGTCTTAGGTTGCACGATGGCTTTCTTGTTGTGACATCTATAACCACATAACATCAGAAGGCTCTTTAGCGTTCTCATCTATCTAGGGCAATTTAAGAAATGCCAAAATTAATTAACGATTTTCAAGCTAACAACATTTAAAATATTTTGTAATTAAAAACGCGGTGAGATGAAAATAAATTTCATTTAAGTCTATTTGTGTCAGAGATTTTTACGTGTTTTTGTTCAGCAAATGTTCAAGCAGCTATTTGGAATCTAATAACCAGTGTATAAGACCTTCATAAGCGGTCTCCCGACGGTCGTCAGGACAGTTTGCTCTGTGTTGGTAGTAAAAGGAAAATTACAGAGTCCAATGAAAAGGGATTTGTTTAAGATATGTATGTGTTTTTTCTCTGTAAGGTTTGAACTCGTGGCTGAGGAGCTTTTTTTTAATTGCCCTTGTAGACAGACGAGCATACGGCCCACCTGATGGTGAGTGGTTATCGTTCCTCATGGACTTCAACAATGCCAGGGGCAGATCCAAACCGCTGCCTACCGTTAAAAGCTAAGATTGAAATTCCAAATGTAGTTTGTCATGTCTTTTATGACATGGTTATTGGTTTTTCTTCAAAATGTTATTGTGATACTTTTAAATGAACTCTAATTATTCTGATGCTAGTGTGCACATTACTCCACCTATTTTTTTATCGCTTATATTTGTGGATGAACTCACGGCTCTGGTTTTTGTTACCGAAGCCCATATATATCAAAACCTGGCTACATTAGTTCTAAATCTCAGTTATTACAGTACAATAGCTGCCGCACCCTTCGAACCGAAACAGTTTACTGTTTCACAGCAGAAATAGGCGGGGTGGTTGTACCTACTACCCGTAGGTAGTATTAGTAGGCAGTAGGGGGTCATAAGGCGCCCCCCCCCTCACACAAATGTCGGCGGAAGATCATTTGAAGGGTACCGACATTGATATGTTACTGTTTAACATTGCTAAGCCGGTAGACGTTTTCCGAGTCATGATTTTTTGTAACTTCTAGATTTATCTATATATTTGGCATAAGGGTTTGGTATGTATTTTATCTATATTATTATTATACTAATATATTATTAATCATTTTATACCTTAACTTTGATTCCCGATCCAAGAAGTAGTTTGATGAGTTCAATATTCTCGTTCTCAATTGCAGCGATGAGGGCCGACCTATTGAGTGGATCCACACAGTTGATGTCCAGTACCTCTGGTTTTCCAAGGTTCTGCTCAATCAACCTGCGGGAGAATGTTTTTTGCATAAAAATACCTCTCAGATAATGACATATCAATTTTAAGGCATATTATGTTTTTAGTGTTTTAGTTAGTAAAGAGAAAAATCACTACTAGAAGAGAAAGTCCCATTTTGAGTTTTAGAACAATCCGGCGTTTTAGTTTCAACTTCCTGTAAGTATCAAAATTACTTGGTGTATATTTTTATTATTTTTTATTTATTTGATGGTGCACAAATATAATAATATAATAATAATATATATAAAATCTTTTTTTATTGCCCTTGTAGGCAGACGAGCATACGGTCCACCTGATGGTGAGTGGTTACCGTTGCCCATGAACTTCAGCAATGCTAGGGACAGAGCCAAGCCGCTGCCTACCGCTAAAATCTACGTACATTAATATTTAACTCAAATATAAAAAATTGATACACAATTTAATTTACCCTTTTTGGATGTGAACACACCATGCATGAGGTCGGTTGTGTTAAAAGTCTTTAGAGACTGACTTTTATTTATTAAATAAATTTTACTAACTATGCTCTTAGTTACATATAACTGAAAATAAAAACTAACAAAAATCACTCAACAATTTAAAAAAAAAAAAAAAAAAGGACGGAAATTATATAAAAAAGGAATAATTTAATTCAAATCCGTGCGTTTTTCGCCTACTGAACGGCAATTAGTCTCCTTCGGATAGTCTGCGGACGTATATTTCTATTTTTACATCGTGCTAGGTAAACGTTTTCTAACATAAACACTGATGTCACTCACGAGCATTAGCCGGACTGCCGATATTTTTATGGGACAGTTAAATTGATCTTCAATTGAAACATCTCGTTGTATCTATCGCTACCTAACGCGTTCGATACATCGATTACGCGATTTCAGTGGCGCGTTCATGATTTGTGTAAGGGCGTTTCTGGAAGGTGAGATTTTTATATAACGACTAGCTGACCCGGCAGACTTCGTAGTGCCTCAATCGATAAACAAAAGACCTAAGCTTTTGTATCAAAATAAACTTAAAACAAACAAAAGGAATCCGTTCGGAAAATTGTTATTTTTATTTAATTCCGAGTATTTTCATATTTATCTAAATTTTAAACCTTCTCTGGACCTCCACAAATAATTCAAGACCAAAATTAGCCAAATCGGTCCAGCCGCTTTCGAGTTTTAGCGAGATAAACGGAGAGCAATTCATTTTTATATATATAGATATAGATATATAGATATTACCATTTTTTTACTAAAAAATAATTGACGCATTACAACACATATTAATGGACTGTCACTGAAATATGAATGTTAATTTTTTTGTTAGCTTTAGATGGGTGTTCGGGTTGCGATTCATTTGATATTTGGTGGTCGCAAAAACTCGTAGACTTCACAACGCGAATGTCATCCACATTGAGATATGAGATCGAAATCTCAATTGGATAGTGTTTGTATCCACTCAAAGTTTTTTTCTACAATCGCTGAATGCCGATTACGGTATGCTAGGGTGCAGTTCAGAGGATTATGCCCAGCAGTGGACCCATGTTGGTTGAGCCCACTGAGTTTCTCGCCGGATCTTCTGACTGGGTCGCGTTTCCAACCCGGTGGTAGGTTCTGCGAAGCACTGCCCTTGCTAGGGCCAGTGTTAGCAACATCGTCAGGTCTGAGCCCCGTGAACTAACTTACTTGTTAGGCTACGCCGACATAGCCTCTAAAGGTTATTAGCTTAGGTACTGTCAATCCAAAGCCTACTATCCGATGCGATCTATGGCGTGATTTTTATTAATTATATGAGCAAGTATTCGATATCTTAGTGTATTCATTTGTTTTTTTCTCAAATGTGTATTTTCGTCACACAAAATAAAATACTAGCTTTACACCTGCACTATATGCATATAAAATACATATTATTTCTCAGCGTTTATAACCAAGACAGTGATGGTAAACTAGTAAGTACAGTTATGTCAGTACATTAGGTAGAAGCTAGGGGAAGGACTAGGTAGAAAATAATGGAAGATTCTGTTCTCCCGCTCGACTATTAATAACTAGATATAGATAAAAGTAATAAATAAATTAAAGATAAATAAAAATTCAAAAATATTCAAACTTATTCTGCAAGTTATCATTCGACAAAATTTATCTACCTATTTAACTGCCTTACCTTTACCTTAGTTGGACTACCTGTGTTCATTAATTATGTTAACATTTTTTAGAACCATAATGTGTTTCTTTAATTGGCTTATGTTTGGGAAAACATCCTCTGTACCTTGTGTCTAGTTAAATGCTGTTGAAACATTGTTGATTAAATAAATAAATAAATAAAAAATAAAAAAATAGATTGATAGCACGATTTTTTATTCGAGTAATGTAAACAGCGAAAAAAAACTCGATTCCAATCGTACGCACACATCGTTTGTACATAATTGAACACGAAAACCTACAAGTGCTTTCCGAAATTGGAATTATTCTTTGTACAACCGATCAGAATCACTACAAGAGCAGACTAATCCTATTTATCAATTTCATTAAGCGCGTGGATTCCTTTGCGTGCTCCAATTCGTCAACCGTTTGGTTTTTGTTCGGAGTTACGTGCTTTGTAACGCTATGGATTGTGCTATAACAGCCCATTTTAGCCCACTGTTGGACTCAGCTTCCTCCAAAGCACGCGACGCTTTAGATTAAAACACATCTTAGCGCTAAGAGATTACTAAGCAAATTTTCAGTTCAGTTCTGTTAAATCGTTGAGTGAATACATTAAGACGTATAATTGAAGTCTAAATTGTTTCATATAACGGAACCCTTAAAATTGGATCACAGGATCGTTAATATTAATGAATAACTTCGCGGTAAAAGTGGGTTAAACGATGGGTATCTTTTTTTTTTCACAGGAGAAAATCGCCGGATCCCCACCCGCATGGCAGGTGGGGTATGTGGGAGTCGAACCTCACCAAAAACTCCTGCCGCTCACAGCCGGCGCCCTACCCCGGACCGGGCGGGAACCCAGTCGGAGCTATTGAGACGGCGGGACAGGGTTTACGCAGAGCGTATTACATCCATCCCGCCGTCCCAAACGATGGGTATCTGGATTGAATTTAAATTTTGGAGATATTTTTAAAAAGAAAAAATGTTCCTATCATTATTTTTTAATCACCGACTTGATCTGAGAATCGTCATTCAATCAAGTATTACCATTATCTTCTAGATAAAAAAATAATACTATAACTCAGATAAATAAAGAATATTTTTGAAAAATTAATTAATTGCACAACATGCTATTCGGTTAAAAACCTTAACTTGTTATTGTAAGAGGTTCGATGTTTTTTTTTTTCAAAGGAAAATGTTTCCGATGTTTGAAAACTGCCCGAGGCTGAGTTCAAAATAAGGTTTCGTTTCATGCAGGATGGATATTTTTTTTTGTTTTTGTGTAAAATAAAGGTAATTTTCCGTTTTCCGAAATTTTTAATTTAATAATTAATTTTCTTTGTGTACGTAACAGCCGTTGAGATATCATTATGTTGTTATATGTACAACTGACAATTGTGGAATCATTGTTTCTTATATAGCATCTTAATATGATTTAATTGTATAGCTTGCAATGTATAATTATATCTACGCTATGGAATATATTTTTACTGGTGGTAGGACCTCTTGTGAGTCCGCAGGGGTAGGTACCACCGCCCTGCCTATTTCTGCCGTGAAGCAGTAATGCGTTTCGGTTTGAGGGTGGGGCAGCCGTTGTAACTATACTGAGATCTTACAACTTATATCGCAAGGTGGGTGGCGCATTTACGTTGTAGATGTCTATGGGCTCCAGTAACCACTTAACAACAGGTGGGCTGTGAGCTCGTCCACCCATCTAAGCTATAAAAAAAAATAAAAAAATGGAAATGCTTAGCTTAATTTTGATTAGCTTCAAGATGTGCGATTAACTTGAAGACTTGTTTCCAAATTCACCTTCGAAGAACGAAGACAAGAAAACTTTAATTAAAACTTATTTATACGGTTTAGTCACGTATTTTGTTGCAACACTATTTCCGATGTTTTGAATAGTAATAGTTATGCAGTTTTCGTGGTCGCGTTTTTAATTGAATAGGTAGTTATTAGTAATTATGACTACCACTCGTGAAAAACAGAAGAAAAAACTGAATGTCCATTTTGATCCAATTCGATTTCTTGCCTTTTTAACACAATTGTTGTTAGTTCAATATCTATCTAAATAAGAGGTTATTTAAGATCTGCGATAAGAAAGACCAAGACATGCTAACTTAGAATTCAGTTGTATCAAGAATGTTTTTTTTAGCGAACGACTAGTTAGCAATGTCTCGAGCCCTGTGAGCTTACGTACCAGTTCAGAATAATGTAACAGTACATAATTTAGATATTCTTTCGGTTTCGTTTTTTGTACAACATAAATACAATCACTGCATAGTATAAAACAAAGTCGCTTTCTCTGTCCCTATATCTGTCTGTCCCTATGTATGCTTAAATCTTTAAAACTACGCAACGGATTTTGATGCGTTTTTTTTTAATAGATAGAGTGATTGAAGAGGAAGGTTTATATGTATAATAACATCCATTAAATAGTGGAGAAATACTGTTATTTTTGAGGTTTCTAATGTGATGTCGTAAATAATCAATAATAAAATTTTATGTTTCCGAAGCGAAGCGAGGGCGGGTCGCTAGTAATGTATAAAATAATAAAAAGAGGAGAGCTTACTAGAATCAGTGTAAAAGTACACTACTACAACTAAACAGTTGTGTTTGTCAAATTTATATTAAGTAGGTTCAACCAGAGTTATTTCATTAATATAAGATACGAATTTATAAAATATCCAGCGGAGCAAAAATGTGTATCGATTTGTCAGACATTATTTAGGCAACTTCAATAGATTTGTAGTTTAAATTAAAATTGAAATTTTTTACATAAGATTTCTGTAAAATAATTTAAATTGTTACACAAAAGAGCCTTTGAAGACTCCAAGTTGAAATCACTTTTAATTTTTTTATACCTTTTTACTGTGACGTAGTCCCCTCTGTCAGCATGCAGCAGATATGTCTTCTCGACTCTTGTCAGAGGGCGCTCGCAAGTAAAGCGAAGGTCATGCTGACTGTTCCTCAGGGCTTCCTGGGAGCTACCCAGGAGCTCTTCTCTGGAGCCGCGGTTCATGCTTGTCTGAAAAAGAAAAAAAACGGATAGAAATGATCATGACAGAATCATTTCTTTAACTGTTACGATCGGAGAAGTGATGCACAGACGAACACAGATACTCTTTTTTATTTATTTTTTTATTGCCTACATGGTTGGACGAGCTCACAGTCCACCTGGTGTTAAGTGGTTACTGGAGCCCATAGACATCTAAAACGTAAATGCGCCACGCATCTTGAGATATAAGTTCTAAGGTCTCAGTATAGTTACAACGGCTGCTCCACCCTTCAAACCGAAACGCATTACTACTTCACGGCAGAAATAGGTAGGGCAGTGGTACCTACCCGTGCGGACGGACAAGAGGTCCTACCACTAGTGATTACGCAAATTATAATTTTGCGGGTTTGATTTTATTACACGATGTTATTCTTTCACCGAGGAAGTCAATCGTGAACATTTGCTAAGCACGTAAGAAAAATTGGTACCCGCCTGCGGGATTCGAACACTGGTGCATCGCTACATACGAATGCACCGGACGTCTTATCCTTTGGGCCATGATGACTCGATGTTAGGCAGACAGATAATACACATAAACTAGTTATAGATAAGCAACTCAAGCACTCAACAACAATGTTTAAGGGCATCGACCACTAGATGGCTTCGCTTCGATTAGTTTTCTCATTGCTCCTGTAAATGCCAGTAACATATTGCCTATCCTATATTTTATTTTTAATTAAGGATTTTGTAAATTTTCAAAAACCACTAATTGATAAAATTTAATCTATTTGTCTATAACAAATAAAGACTTGTATGATTTATTAATTTTTATTTTTATTTTCTGTGTTTAGTCACGCAATAATTAAATGTCTTAACTTTAGCAACGTATAAGTTTAGGGGCATCCGCCACAAGATGTCGATAGTTTCCATACAAGAAAAATATTTTTCTTATAGTATCGCAGTTTCAGGGCCATCGTTAGGTTAGTTTGTAGGCAGCGGCTTGGCTTTGACCCTGGCATTGCTGAAGTCCATGGGCGACGGTAACCACTCACCATCAGGTGGGCCGTATGCTCGTCTGCCTACAAGGGCAATAAAAAAAAGTTACCGCAATCCATCGACACTACAATGTATAAGCTACCCGACTAGATTGTCATCTAAATTGCTACAAAGACCGTCCTACCCTAGAAATCAGAATGCCTTACCTGGTGGTATCTACCCGTTCGAACCTAATTATACAGCCTAGCCTTAGCGCAAATCATTCAAAAGCAATTTCGTTTTCATAATACAATATCATGTCATGTCATGTCGGTAGGCAGCGGCTTGACTCTGCCCCTGGCATTGCTGAAGTCCATGGTAACCACTCACCATCAGGTAGGCCGTATGCTCGTCTGCCTACAAGGGCTATAAAAAAAACCTTCATTGCAAAAGACGTTCATAAACACGTGTTCGGTACATGTTCCTTTAGAAACATTGACTCTTGTTACCGAGATTTTAGATATATAGATAATAAGCACTGAGACAAAGAACAAACAAACCTCATCATCATATGAATGTTTGCCCGATGGAGGATCGAACTAACGACCCTTCGCGTAATAGTCAGGGGCGCTTACTACAGCGCCATCGAGTCAGTCAAATCATTATAATATTCAGAATCCTATCTATATCTACCGCCCCTTCTTTGTCGTGGTCACATTGTAATACTCGCTATGGTACTCATCAAACGTAGACGTAATCAGGAAGGAACTTAGAAATGCTTAGTCAAATTTATTCTTAATATAAATAAAAAAGCTTGGGGTGCATGGTATCAGTAGTTATAAATATTTTATGAACAGATGAGTAGAATGGTTATTTTGATAATATCCTGAAAAGCACCCCACGCTTTTTTTTACAATAAAATAACTTTTTCTTACACTATTTTTAATTTAAATTTATAAATTTTTTTACTTTTTACTTTTTAGTTGGATTTTCTATAAAAGCGTATTTTGTTAGTTTTTTTAAACTATTATTAATTTTTCATTTTTTAGTTGAATTTCAATATTTTTTTTAAATATTGACTTGTCATCGGTCCTTAATAAGTATACCAAATTTTGAGTTAATCCGACGTTTTGAAGGGGGTCAAAATCATGTTCAAAGATTCCGTTACAAACATACATGCGTCTGAAGCTAATAAAAGCGTATTAAAAACACCAATCATTTTGCTAATATCGGTGTAAGAAATATACCAGCTGAACATATCAATATAAAATACTTGTATTTCTCGAGACATAATGTCGTAAAAAAATAAACGTGTACTACTAAAATAACACGACCAAACTTACGGACGGACAAGACAAACACACTCAATGTAATGATATGCAAATATTAAGCATTGTTGACCGAAAACTCTCGTCCGTTGTTTCTTTATAGTATACGAAAAAAAATCACAAGTATTCATGGATGTTCTTTAAGTATCTGTTGCTGGTGTATGCTGGTAGTCTTGAGAGGCTATATCAGCGTTACCCCAGCGTATAGGTGAGCCCACAGGGCTCGAACCGGAGGTGTTGCTAACACTGGCCCTAGCAAGAGCAGTGCTTCGCAGAATCTACCACCGGATCGGAACGCGACCCAATGAGAAGATCCGGCGAGAAACTCAGTGGGCTGTGTCTGTGGGTTAATTTACTCGCCGAGCCCTTCGTCGCCAGTGACAAGGTGGATTTTTTTTTGTCTCGTGAGATTAGTGCAATAAAAATTTTAATATTTTCGTCGTGAAGCATTAATGCGTTTTGGTTTGAAGGGTGGGGCAGCAGTTGTATTGTAAAAACCAAAACTCAGAACTCGTGTCTAGTTGGATAGCGGTATTTATGTTCGTCATGTCTATGAGCTCCGGTAACCACATAAAACTAAGTAGGCCATGCAAAAAAATTGGTATTTGAGTAATATATTAAAATAAATATAATATACTTTTTATAGTATGAAAGAAAAATACAAAAGATCTTTAATTTACCGTTTCTGAATGCCTACCTGACATACAATCATTAAAATTTCATTGCACGATTGTAAACGTTGAATACAATCAAAATTGAATACAAAAACCTCCGTAATTGAAACGAAGGCTTCAATTGCAGCACCAATTGAAGCATTAAAATCGTACAGATTGAAGATAGTCATGTAAATGTTATTTTCAAAAATCAGTTATGCGCTGGTATTCTTCATATGGCATGCCACTGAACATTAGACCTTATGTCTTAGGCTGAGTTGCAGTATTTAGGTTGTAGTTTCTAAGGGCTCCGTAAACGGTAGGAATCATTTTCCTATTAAGCCCGGGGAGGTTGCGGGTCACATGATGATTACTGATAGTTACTACCTAATTTAGGTCACGGAAGCTGGCAACACCAACGGATTTTTTTATTGTTCATAACGCTCTGTTAATTTAGAGAAAGAGATCTCATCCGAAAGTATTATAATATAGCTTAAGCTATTATGTAGCTTAAGGCAGAAAAATCTAGAAACGCAGTTTTGGTGAGATTAGCTTTACCCGCTATGGTGATTTAATGGAAACTCCATTAACTCTCTGAAAAGTTTACGATCACGATTCTCGTAACAAACAACATAATAGTCAAAGTCAGCGAAATCAAAGCGATAATAATTTTTGATATACAAAATTAAAAAAAGCGTCAGTAATGCCCTCAGTAATGCATTGCTCACAATAATTTGTTACAGTATAAAGGGTGTCGTCTCAGCTTGTATAAGAATCGTCACGTGAAGCCTTCAGATCTCCTTAACGTCATAAACACGACGTAATCCACACTGATTTATGTTAGATTCGTGTAGAATTTTGATCAGGTATAAGTGTCGACTGACTGGTTTTGTGAATTTCGAAAACATTGTATTAAATATACAGGATGTTGCGTAAATAATATTTTTATTGCTTATATGGGTAGACGACCAAAGACCACCTGGTTTTTAGTTTTATAGCCCATAGTCATGGGCTGTGGTAATAATTATGTCTATCATTGATGTCTATCAACAACGTAAATACCGCCGCCTACCTTGAGATATGATGTTCTTAGTCTTAGTTTTGTAGTATAACGGCTGCCTCAACCTTCAAATCGAGACACATATCTGCTTCACGCTATGGGCTCACGATATGTCCTACCTTAAGACCTTAATTATTTATTTCGGTTTGAAAAGTTCCAATAAGAAAAAAAGTCATGCATTAAATGTTACCCGCGGCTTCGCCCGCGTGGTCAAGGACGAGCGTCAGTGTAGTTTTCCGTGGGAAAGAGATGTTTTTTCGGGATAAACGGTAGCCTATGTCACGGTTTGGACTTAAAACTATCACTTTAAAAATCATGGAAATCCGTTGCTTCGTTTCGATGTGAAAGAAGGGCAAACAAACAAACAAACAGAAATTCACATTTAAAGTATTATTAGCAATAGTATGTAGTGTGGAGTATGTGTGTTAGTAAGGGCCATTTCAATGACTTAAAAAAAAATTAGCCAAATTAAATACACGTTTTTTGTTTTCTTGTAGCTAATTTTATTTTTACGTCCCAAGAGCTTCTTAAGCGATATTAAATTTGCATGTATTTTGCAAAGAGGTCGCTCGCTGTCTTTACCCGTTACATGTTTGAATATTTTAAATACATTGTTCGCCTATTTTCTTGTTCGTGAGTTCCTATTGATATAAACACTCATTCGTCATAATTTGCGAATATGTAGAACGCGCCTGCCATAAAAAAAGGCTAATGTTATTCTGAAGCTAATGCTAGTTTACTAGACAATCGTTTAAATAATGTTTAAGAAGTTCTATTTCGAATTTTGACCGAGAAAAAAGATTTCTGTTGCGCGAGTCTTGTATCGACGCGGCTATTGTACTTTATATATGTATGTTTTTTGGATTGCTTATTGAGTTGTATTTTTATTTAGTTCGTACCGTCTTTATTGGCATATAAATTAGTTCAACGTCAATAAAGCTAGTGTTAATTTGATTTAATTCGAGATATGAACCTCTCATTTCAATGTAGGTGGCGGAGTTCATGCTGTGATCATAATGGTCTCCATTGAGACCTTGACTGATCGGTCTGATTGTGATAACGACATAATCCAAGGTGGGCCGGGAGTTCGACTACTTATTTTATATGAAGTTTTCTTCTTTTTTCCATCCCACTAGGTGAGGTCGGTACAGCAATTTTTTCTCTTCCATTCTCTTCTATCAGCCGTCATCTCGACACTCACTCCTCTCTCTCTCATATCGTCATTCACACACTCCATCCATGTCTTCTTCGGTCTACCTCTTCCCTCTCTACCTTGCACTACCATTTCCATACATCTCCTAGTCACATTCGTCTTTTTTTTTTATTATGTGGTTACAATAATACAAAGACAGTATTTAAAAATCTTCTAACCAATGGTTTGACAACTAATAGTGATCTAAAATCTATCGTTGTGCTTTTGGGAGATAAATGCGAGTGCGCTTTCAGTCGAGCTTTCGTCTTGCAGTTAACGGTATTGATTTAACTGCCTCCTGCTCTCAAGAAACAATTCATTTTCCACTAAACCGTTCACTTTTGAAATTCAATGTTTTAAATTTAAAACTCTTTTGATCGAAGGACGTTGAAAGATTAGTCATAAGTAAACTATAGCTTTTAAAACCAATATAAATACCATTATAATACGCGATCGAATAGTGCGGATATTTTTAAACAAAAAATCGATAATTTAAGTTCATAAATAAAAATTGCCGATACTATGCTTCTGAAATGAAAACGTAATATACGTATGACGTAAATAGATATAGAACATCACTCGTTTGATCATTTTTGTAAACAAAAAATACGTTTCATTGGAATTGTTTAAAACGAAATGTTGCGTTACGGAAATGTAAGTCATACTTATGTTATCCATCTAAGCAATAAAATAAAAAATACCAAAAAAAAGCAACAAATATCACTACAGTAAAGATTATGTGTAGTTTGGATCATTTAAAACAAGGTTCAGTTAATACTTAGTTTTTATTGCTAGATGAGTGGACGAGCTCACAGCCCACCTGGTGTTAAGTGGTTACTGGAGCCCATAGACATTTACGACGTAAATGCGCCACCCAACTTGAGATATAAGTTCTAAGGTCTCAAGTATAGTTACAACGGCTGCCCCACCCTTCAAACCGAAACGCATTACTGCTTCACGGCAGAAATAAGCAGGGCGGTGGTACCTACCCGCGCGGACTCACAAGAGGTCCTACCACCAGTAACCAGTTTGGATAATTTAAAACAAGATTAAGTAAATACTTAGATTATATTATAAATATATTTGAATTAGCAGAGCAAATGAGCTTGGCCTAAATGGTGAGAAGATATTAGTAGCCAATACTGCAACAATACCACAGCATACAACAAATAGTAGATTGCCAGTTGTGAGTATTCCTGAACGGTACAAATGCCATCTGTGGGTATTATAATGCATTTAAAAAATCGATTATAACTTAAAATAATATAGCTTCACCGGAATTATTGTTATTGACCGAATTCCCGTCAAAAACATCGTCAGAGTTCAATGAATTAACGCATTTTACGATTTCCCGCTGTCATCGATGAGATAAAATGGCTTTTATTACATAAAGCACTTTCAAAGTCATAAATTAGAACTCGGGCGGCTTGATGTCCAGTTGTCTTATGGAAGCTACTCATGGAACCACTTTTACTGATCAGACGCATACCCAGCAACTCTCTCTCTCTTCAACCTCTGTCACCTGGACATATACTTACTGGTAGTAGGACCTCTTGTCTGTCTGCGCGCACTTACCACCCTGTAAGTACCCAGCCTATTTCTGCCGTGAAGCAATAATGCGTTTCGGTTTGAAGAGTGGGGCAGCCGTTATAACTATACTTGAGACCTTAGAACTTATATCTCAAGGTGGGTGGCGCATTTACGTCGTAGATGTCTATGGGCTCCAGTAACCACTTAACACCAAGTGGGCTGTGAGCTCGTCCACACGTGTAAGCAATAAAAAAAACCCAATGCTCACTATATAGGTAGGTCTTTTATTTACATTCTATTCTTTTCGGTCAAGAGTTTTTCGGCAACTAGTTGGTACATAATGCGACTAACTTTTTGAGGCTCTCGTTAGCGCCTCTTACTACTAAGATAAGGGTATCCGGTTTGTGGCTTTATTTGTTCTTTATCTGGCTATGGAAATTAGTCACTGGTTCGATTAGTACGTTTCATTAATAGAGTGGACCCTGATTAAAGATTGGGTGGTAATTTAAAAAAATGCGTATTAATTCTGTTTAAAGTGTCAAAAATGCAGAATGACGGTAGTTACCAACTGATTATAACTATTTTTTTAAATAACTGTGAACTCATATACGCTAGTAGAAAAAAATATTGCAAAATATCACATCTCCTGGATACGTGGTGATTGTATTTACTAGAGGATTCTGAAGTCGTCGTGGCCTAACGGATAAGACGTCCGGTGCATTCGTGTTGAACGATGCACCGGTGTTCGAATCTCAGGCGGGTACCAATTTTTCTAATGAAATATGTACTCTATAGTTTTTGTGGTCGCGAACGATTGGGTCTTCAGGTGATCTGAACTAATCGGCCTCAGGGATCAATATCTACCCGAAAAAGGAATAACGCGATTAGGCTACAACAAAAAACGGAGACCGGAGTATTAGATAGTAGCTCATAAATAACATCCTTTTTTTTATTGCTTAGATGGGAGGACGAGCTCACAGCCCACCTGGTGTTAAGTGGTTACTGGAGCCCATAGACATGTACAACGTAAATGCGCCACCCACCTTGAGATATAAGTTCTAAGGTCCCAAGTATGATTACAACGGCTGCCCCACCCTTCAAACCGAAACGCATTACTGCTTCACGGCAGAAATAGGCAGGGTGGTGATATCTACCCGCCCGGACTCACACGAGGTCCTGCCACCAGTAAAAAAGTAGTAACTAGTTTTAGTAAGTGCCTATAACTAACAAAGTCTATCTCATATCTCTATAACAAAATCAAAGTCTAAATAATTTTACTTAATAAAATTTACTCACGATATGGCTGATGTTAAAACGAACGTGAACATTGTTCTCTTTTTTTCGTCTCTTCATTATGTTTATTTATTATTGGAAAACAACGTTAAATCACTATACACTTTGCACTTTATGAATATGCCCGAAAAAGTTTATTATTATATCGAGGGGTGAAAAGCTATTAGGATTAAACGACACTTTTGTAACTTTACAGGAGGGCCATTTAAAGTTTAAAATTCGGAAAAAGTTGGTTGAAGTTCAATTAAACATATTAAAATGTTGATACTAATCTTTATTTATATAAAAATGAATTGCTGTTCGTTAGTCTCGCTAAAACTCGGGAACGGCTGGATCAGGCTAATTTCGGTCTTGAATTATTCGTGGAAATCCAGAAAAGGTTTAAAAGGTGAGAAAATATAAAAAAGCTCGGGATATTATATAAATACAAACAATTTTGTTTTTCCTTTGATGTGTCCCCCGTCGGACGGATTCCTTTTGTTTGTTTTAAGTTTATTTTATACAAAAGTTTAGGTTTTTTATTTATCGATTGAGGCACTACGAAGTCTGCCGGGTCAGCTAGTATCAAATAAAACGGACCTCTAATTACAAGGATAAATGTGGCGCATTAAGCGAAACGTCGTTTAAACCAAATAACCTCTCATCTCTCGATATGTGTGATGAAAAAAACGTAATATCGTTTTCATAACTTTGCAACACATATGTTTCAATACGTCATTTTATCTGTATTTGCTATATCTTTCACGTATTTCCCTTTTTTATTCATAGCAAGTTTTTGAATACGATAAAATGCACACATGCATAATTGTCACTTATAGTTTTACGAATTTATAGTTTTTTTTTTAAATAACAAATCACTTCAGGTTCGTTTTAAACACTTTCGTATATAAAAGATGTATTTTCTCGGAGCGTGGTGCAAGAGAGACGATCTAAACTTGTGTCTGAAATGGAGAACTCTCTGGGGCGAATCTCCGAGTGGGGTGAATCGAACTTAGTTCAATTCGACCCGTTGAAGACACAGGTTTACGTATTCACTGCGAAGAAGGACACCTTTGTCGTGGTGCCACAATATGTCTGATATTACACACTCTCACCATGACACTGCGCTAAAACATCGCGAACGCTGTTAACGTAAACATTGACCGATTGAAAATCTTCCGACGGATATTCGTTTGATACTTGTTTTTTCTATCGAAGATCGGACAATACTAATCCCAGAGCACGATGCTCTGTTCGCACGTTCAATCTATTTTTATATTTATACGTCTGTCGTAAATGCATATGCCGAACGTGAATTATTAGAGATTTTTTTGTTGAATTGGGATTGTTAAGTTGTATAGTATACTGTGATGTCGATATTTAGAATTGAATAATCATTAATGTAAACATATAAATTCATTTATACTCGTAAAGACTTTTTTATTCTTTTAATTTATGGTTAGTTATACCGAAAAACGTGAAACAATGATAAATTACATAATTGAAGTGATTTTTGTGGCACCTCCAGATCACCTAGGAAACTGAAAATATATTATATTTTTATTATAAATAATAAAATACTGATTTTTTTTTTCTTCTTCACTATTATTACTGAAATTTATCTGCAATAACTACATACCAACTTTATTAGCATTTTATGATTCGTTTAACTATTTTCAAAATATATCATATACGTAATTATCATTCTTTCGAAGAAGACTACATTTTTTGGACAGTTCTGTAAATAATGTGCTCTGTAATTTGTTACCACCAATTATTATTAATGTTTTCGTTGAATAGTTTTTTTAATTAATTAATCGTATTACGAACCAGGAAAAGGGTTGATAATTACTAACACAAAGAAGAGGCGGAGAAACAACCTAATGCATTTGTATTTAGGCCGTATTTTTTTCGCCGAATTGTGTCCTAAAATGTCTATCTAAACTAATAAAGTTGCTTTTACTATAATAAAGTTCACGAGGTTAATGTGACATCCATAAATTTAACTATTTTATGAACAGAGCGATATAAAAAACTATGGACGACAACATTTGTAAAATTTAATTGCGAATAAGTTTGATGTTTAAAGTTTTATTATACAAAATAAAATTGGATTGTTGACTGAACAGTTTCCCGTATTTTTTTTATATTATGTTGAAACATGGTTTAAGTGGAAATAAGTTTATTATTTTATATTATGATGGGAATGCAACTTCTTTTTTTTTGCCTACCCAAGCTGATAGTCCTGAGAGGTTATTTCAGCGTAACCTAACTAGTGGGTGAGCTCACGGGGCTCAAACCTGACGACGTTGCTAACACGAACCCTAGCAAGAGTCGTGCTTCGCAAAATCTACTACCGAATCGGAAACGCGACTCACTGAGAAGATCCGGCGAGAAACTTAGTGGGCTGTGTCTGAGGGTTAATTTTTCGTCGCAAGCGACGGGTTCGACGAGAACGATGACCGGACCACTGCGTGCAACTGCTTCGATTACATGGATTTAAGCAGGTGGCTGCATCTGTGTATGGTCACCAGTAACAAACATCTTAACACGGCTGTGCTATTTGAGTATAGCTAATATTAGCCACAGGTCCGTTCTCGCGTATAGTACTGCTCCCACCTCTGGGCCGGGGCTCCCAAATACCAGCTACTTCCATTTGTCTCCATACAGAAGAGAACCGTTCGGATTGTCGATAATCCCATTCTAACGGATCGTTTGGAACTTCTGGGTCTGCGAAAGGACTTCGGTTCCCTCTGTATTTTGTATTGTTTGAGATGATAACATCATCGTTTTTACCATTTCACCGCCCGCCACCGGAGTAGAGTTCATCCATACTACCTGGAGCCACTACGTTCATCCACAGTGCGTTTCCAGAGATCTTTTTTGCCACGTAACGTTCGGCTTTGGAACGAGCTTCCCTTTACGTTGTTTCCCGAACGCTATGACATGTCTTTCTTCAAACGAGGCTTGTGGAGAGTATTAAACGGTAGGCAGCGGCTTGACTATTCCCCTGGCATTGCTGACGTCCATTAGCGACGGTGAGACGGTAACCACTCACTATCAGGTGCGTCGTACGCTCGTCTGCCAATACGGCTATTAAAAAAAAACAACAAAAATGTTTTTTTGGTAGGATTTTTGGTCCAGAATGTTCATCAGATAGCGGATGTTGATTTTATTTTTTATTTTGCCTCAATAAATCGCAAAATTCCGAATTCGAATGTATGTTATAGCAACATGCGGTATGCGGCTGCGGGCTAACGACATTACAACAAAAATGCAAAATCTTCCTTAGTGACCATTAGTAATGCAGATTGGAGCTCTTCTGTGACTGGCTTTATATTCCAATCAGTAAAATTATTCATGACGCATTAACCAAAATTACGTTACTTGGCTGTCTTCCATACAATCTGTTACGGTTTTTCTGCAATCCTTGACTCTTCAAAGACATTTTTTTTATATGACATTTATATTAATAGTACTGAAGAACAAAATATAGATATTTTTAATTGCTAAGTTCTAGTGCCTCTCTAGCTCCCAAATAGAGCGCGTAATGAACGATATTCATCAAACGATTCATATCGCAAGAGTAACTGTAGACCAGACTGGGAACATCTAAATAAAAAGTCAAAATGAATAAATAGTTATAAATATTTGATTCTCTTCCAAAGTAAGAAATATATAATAATGTTGGAAACTCTAAGCTTTTTGTCATCGGTGTTTTAAAATGGATAAACATTAAAATTAAACAATATAGGGTAAGTGTAATTTTTTTTAGCCTAGCATCAGTATCCATATCGAAAAGAACGGAAAACATTTGTACCTATATTAAATGGCAATAAGCGGAGATCGCATTTGTTCCTAATTTTTTTTTTGTTTTCTTTTCCCTACCTATGCTGATAGCTTAGAGAGGCTATTTCATCTTTACCCTAGCGTGTAGGTGAGCTCTCGGGGCTGAAACCAGAAATGTAGCTAGCACTGGCCCTTAGCAAGAGCAGTGCTTCGCAGAATCTACCACCGGGTCGGAAGCGCGACCCACTTAGAAGATCCGGCGAGAAACTCAGTGGGCTTGATCCTAATGCTTAATGACATTTAAAATGGACCATCTGATGTTTCAAATAAAAAGACAAAATTTCCGCTGCGCTTATAAGTTCTAGATAGTAACTCCCGTCAAGGCACTGTGTACTTATACATACTCGTATAGTGTTTTGAATTCGCGCACTGGCCTCTCCTATAGTAGAAAATGCTAATTATGACTTTCTTCCAAATAATCGAAATACACAAAGAAACTGAAAGAATGAAACGTGAAGTATTTTTTTTGGTGCAAATTTATTAAAAGTGGTTACTTTTTGTAAAAAAATTGGCTACTTTAATGCCAACAATCTTATTGTGTGCTTTGTTTATTATAATGTCGTCAATATCAACTTTTGATTTCTTTTTTAAGAAATTATTGTACAATATAAACTGGAAGGACTGGACTGGATATTTATTATAATTGTTTTTTTAATAAAGTTAATACCCCTCATTTAAACGTTTATAGAAATCGTCACGCTGTTTTATGAACTAGAGAGAAACATAAGCACCAATTTATCTCGGGAAAAGTAGATGCTTATGCTTCGTTGTTTCAAAATTACAAAGCTTCAGTGAGACCACGTGACACCTAATCCCACCGTGGCCTAGTTAAGTACTAAATCCAATAGATAGATCCAAGATACGTATATCCAAGGATATAAAATAATGTTTGGGTTTTTAACTGAACACGCTTTATTTTCTTTATAATTTTAACTACAGAACCAGAATACAGACGTTATCTTAAATGATGCAACAAAATTCTGTTGAAAATTTTTGACAGTATACAACTTTCCGGCAGACATAAATATGGGAAATTACTTCCATTTACATCAACAGACCCGATGCGAAAATAACACTTTTACGCGCGAATAGCATAAATATCATAAAATATACGCAGTCAGCAATGTTAGCGATTTTTATGTTTATTACTTATGAATTTTTGAGATTCAGTAAATAAATTTGTACTTGTAGCTCATAAAATGTAATCGCAACGAAATAAATAAAACAAAATGGTGTGTATGGCGTCATAAAATTGTAAAAATGTGCTGCTGAGGTAACAAATTTAGGGGGTTTGCATACGGTAATAATATTATATATACAATTAATAACAATAATACAATATTACTTGGGGTCTATTATTATTATGATTTTTTTGTGCCTTATTGATTTATTATCTAATGCTTCCTTTTATTTCTCGATTTGTATTAATTAAATTGTTTACTCAGTAATATAAATGTTCAGTTAGTGCATACGTCGTTTTATTCACTGGTTTGTACATATGTATTACTAATTTCACATAAAATAAGGTTAGATATCGTATGCTGAATATTAAAAAGAATAGAAAACATTTGAAATACCAATCACGAATTTACGCAGTAATAAAAATCGATCAGTCGTATCGAAATCGTATCGGCATGTTTAAAAGTTTTGGCACATTACCAAATATTTTATATCTTAACTTGTAGAACCGACAGAAGTCCTGCGAATATAAAAGCTTTGTGTTGTTAAATTTTTTGCTTTGATTATATTTCTAGGTAAATATAATTGTTGGTGTTTCCTTCATCGCTTTCATATTACAAATGCTTATACTAAGGACGGAACTGATCCTTCGTGGTCCGATTATACTATAGAAAATAATTACAATATGAAAAGTTCATGTTTGCTTTGTCATTAGATAATTTTTTTAAATCCACAACTGGTCTTCGTCGCCACCTAGTTGTTATATTGTCAACAGCTATGAAGACTCTTTTCAGTGGTAGGAAGCGTTTTGGATGAGCCTCTGGTATTGCTGATGTCCATGAGCGACGGTAACCACTCTCCATTCGGTAGGCCGTATGCTCGTCAACGTACTAGGCTGATAAAAATGACGTCACGCTGTTTATGTATATATATATATTATTGCTTTGATAGGTGGACCAGCTCACAGCCCACCTGGTGTTAAGTGGTTACTGGAGCCCATAGACATCCATAACGTAAATGCGCCATCCACCTTGAGATATAAGTTCTAAGGTCTCAAGTATAGTTACAACGGCTGCACCGCCCTACAAACCGAAACGCATTACTGCTTCACGGCCGAAATAGGCAGGGTGGTGGTATCCACCCGCGCGGACTCACAAGTGGTCCTACCACCAGTAATTACGCAAATTATAATTTAGCGGGTTTCATTTTTAATACACGATGTTATTCCTTCACCGTGGAAATCAATCGTGAACATTTGTTGAGTACGTATTTCATTAGAAAAATTAGTACCCGCCTGAGATTCGAACACCGGTGTATCACTCAACACGAATCCACTGGACATCTTATCCGTTAGGCCACGACAACTTCTCGAATATTAAAGAAAGTCCAAATTAAACCACAACCAGCAGGCCTTTAATTCCTGTATGGAGTCTAATGCGAAGCCTTGATTATTATATTCTCTCGGGAAGTATGTCGTGTATATCAATAATTCGCTATTATTGTAATAGATTGTACCATGCGGTCGTATGTGTGTACGTACGGCAGTAACGAGATGGATATTCCCTGGGGACGTGTAATAACGGTACTCATAAAATATAACGTGCGCTCTACTTAATTTGTGAGTACGCTAATTAAAATAAAATGTTCGGTTTACGAGGAACTTAGATATTCTTTACGCACACTATCATTAATCGCGTTCTCATTAGGATTTAAATAGAGAACGAGTTTCCAATATTTTAGATACTTTTTGTTATGTTTTTCTCCATGACCATAGATTCGAAATTACGGAAGTCGTAAAATGAAAATAGCAAATCTTAGATTAAGCTGTTAGTTTTGTCTGGTCTGCGGCTCGTATATATACGAGAGAAAATAATAGGTTGGGGGAAAAGACTTTTCGCATTATAGTATGTATGAACTTGTAATAAAAACTCTTCGTATCTGGCTGGTTTTGATATCATTAAAAGTTTAAATTTTAAAGAAGATAATTCCAAATTCAAATTAGGAAAATGTGATGTGATTGTTATTTATTTTTCGTACTGTCAAAATGAGTGAATCTAATGAAGAAATTCGATTCATTTTAAAATTTTACTACAAAAAAGGTAAATATAATATAAATAACAATTAAAAAATGCAACTCAAGCCGCGAAAAAATTTGCGTTGTTTATGGACCTAGTGCAGTGTCTGTGAGAGTAGCAAAAATTTGGTGTAAGCGCTTTCAATTAGGAAATTTTGATGTCAAAGATGCACGTCGCTCTGGTCGCCCTATTACGGATAAAATGGATGCCAGTTTTTAAAAAGTGGAGCAAATCGGTATATCAGTTACGACGTAGCTGAAGAACTAAAAATTGACCACAAAACAGTTTTAGCGCATTTGAAAAAAACTGGGTATGCAAAAAAGCTTGATATTTGGGTACCTCACGAGCTCGCTGAAAGAAACCTAATCAACCGTGTACTTTCTTGATTCCTTATTACGACGTAATGAAACCGAACCATTTTTCAAGAAGCTGATAGCTGGTGATGAAAATGGATCACGTACGACAAGTAGGTGCGAAAAAGGTCGTGGTCAAAGGCTGGTCAGGCTTCAGAGACAGTGGCAAAACCAGGGTTAACTCGCAACAAGGTGATGCTGGGTGTGTGGTGGGATTGGAAGGGCATTATTCATTATGAGCTGTTACCACCAGGCAGGACCATCGATTCTGAACTCTACTGCGAACAACTGATGAGGTTGATGCAAGAAGTTGAGAGAAAGCGGCCGGAATTAATCAACAGAAGGGGTGTGGTTTTTCATCATGATAACGCTAGACCTCACACATCTTTAGCCACTCAGCAAAAACTAAGAGAGCTTGGCTGGGAGGTCTTAATGCATCCGCCGTATAGTCCTGACCTTGCACCTACAGATTTCCACCTGTTTCGGTCTCTTCAGAATTATTTAGGCAGCGTCAGGTTAACATCACGAGAGGACTGTCAAAACCAATTGTCGCGGTATTTTGATCAGAAGCCCCAAAACCTCTATAGCAATGGGATCATGTCCCTACCTATAAGATGGCAAAATGTTATCGAATTAAATAGTACCTACATACTTTAGTTAAATGAAAATAAACTGTATTAAAAAAAATGTTGTGAATTTTCTTAAAAAGTGCGAATAAACTTTTTCTCCAACCGATTACTTAATTGAATATTGCCGTATTGATTGTTGATAGACGAAATAAATTGGTATCTTGAGTACTTTTTACTCATTTTTATAACTACTGGTTTACGCGACTATGAAAAGTATTTTAAAAAAGTAAATAAGTAATCCACGATTTTCTATTCTGTTCTACCTTTAATAAAAATAAGCACTCCACGATTTTCTGTTCTACAGTACCCTTTAATAAAACCTTGTAAATAAATCTGGACATCTTTAACTGTAAGATGATTTTATGTAAATCAGTTTAATTTTAGTATACTAAAGTAAAACCACGCAAAAAGCCTTCACAAATTGTGTGAATAATATTCACGAACCCACAAAAAACAAACTTACCTTTTAATTACCAGTTGTCACATCTCGAAGCCGAAGGAAGGAACGGACACAATCTTTATTAGACAGAGGAATGACTATCTTGTGTACCGACAGGTGTAGTGTTCACGACCCCACGGAACACTGCCTGACAATACCGTAAGTGTTCACCACGTTAATCGAACACACAAGAGGGTTTGTCGGGTAGGGGACGGGGCTGTGTCGATAAAATTATTTTTTATCGATATAGTATTTTATTTCTTTTTTTTTGGCTATCTCTGCATTTATGAAGTAGTAGTTATAGTGAGATTTTATAAAGTATATCCCACATTTTAAGCCGTCTATTATATTATACATACCCGTGCGTGCCGTGCATTACGCCTTAACACCAGTACTTAAAGTATGTAGACAAATATATCTAAATGTAAATGTATGTGTATAATAATATGTATGTGTACGTATACAAATTTAGAAGTTACCCGATATTCTACAAAGATATACTATATGTAATATATGCTAAAGATTGTCACATTGGATTCACTTTTCATTCCGGATGATAATTTTGTGTAAAAATAATATATAACTATATATAAGGGCAAAACCATCAACTATGCACCGATAAGACGCCTTATATCACTATCCGATATATAGCCTATATGTAAAGTATGATATCTGTTAAGTACGTATTTCGTTAGAAATTTTGATAGATGATTGCGACAAATAAAGTCCACCAGTCACAATATTGCTGGAGCCTAAAAACTAACGTAGCCCCTTGGGATACCAGTGAATAGGCAGCAAAAATAAAATAAAAAACACCAGCATCATCACATCGCTTAATATGATTATACAAGACGCCTTATCAACATGTATAACATAATTGACGTATATTAAGAAGTTTTGGTCTTATCTACATATAAATGTTTTTCACATCAAAATTGTCAGTGGTAATGAAAACTGAATACATTGAAAAAATCTCAATCATACATCAAATATGTATCTTTGGTTTCAATAAAAATACATTTTTTTAAATCATGAAACTACAAATGAATTATTTCCAATACTTTATGTATGTGTGTTTGTTTTTTTTAACGTTTGACTATCGTTCACATTTTTTCGATTGCATTCAAATATTGTATTTTTTATCAGTATTGATGGTATTCATATATTTTTTTATTGCTTAGATGGGTGGACTAGCTCACAGCTCTCCTGGTGTTAAGTGGTTACTGGAGCACATAGAGATCTACAATGTAAATGCGCCACCCACCGTGAGATATAAGTTCTAAGGTCTCAGTATAGTTACAACGGCGACCCCCCCCCTTCAAACCGAAACACATTACTGCTTCACGGCAGAAATAGGCGGGGTGGTGGTACATACCCGTGCGGACTTACAAGAGGTCCTACCACCGGTGATAAAATATAAAATGATTCTAACATGGTGCAACGATAGACTGTTGTATTAACATGACACATGACACATAGTCATAATAGAGAGAGAGAGAGACCGCGGGAGTTGCGTTTTCTTAATTTTGAATAGTAATTAAACGAAGTCGTCGTGGCCTAAGGGATAAGACTTCCGGTGCATTCGTGTTGAAGCGATGCACTGGTGTTCGAATCCCGCAGGCGGGTACCAATTTTTCTAATGAAATATGTACTCAACAAATGTTCACGATTGACTTCCACGGTGAAGGAATAACATCGTGTAATAAAAATCAAACCCGCAAAATTATAATTTGCGTAATTACTGGTGGTAGGACCACTTGTGAGTCCGCGCGGATAGGTACCACCGCCCTGCTTATTTCTGCCGTGAAGCAGTAATGCGTTTCGGTTTGAAGGGTGGGGTAGCCGTTGTAACTATACTGAGACTTTAGAACTTGTATCTCAAGGTGGGTGGCGCGTCTACGTTGCAGATGTCTATGGGCTCCAGTAACCACTTAACATCAGGTGGGCTGTGAGCTCGTCCACCCATCTAAGCAATAAAAATTAAAAAAAAGCATACAGTTTTCCCATTGTTTCCGCTAAATACTATTATATTAGGCATTTATATTGGCTATATGTTTTTTTTCTTTTTTGGAGCAGTCGATAAATTAAATGTTAAAAAAAAAGACGTATGCCAATAAAGAATGTCTCGTCTCTAGTTGATGGTCCCACGTTAATGTCATTAAATGTCCACCATTCGCCAATACGTCGATATGTTTAAACTTAACGCACACGTGTAGATACATTCGCTAATTAATTAATATAATGTAATGTTGTTAGATATAAATGTAATGAACAGATTTGCCAAACACACCCTTGGAGACCGGTTATGGTATATTCGTATCGCTGACAACTGTGATTATTTATGTAGTTAAAGCTTAAGAAATATCACACGACTATCTACAGAATATTCTAGAGTATTAACTTTGTATCTATTTATGAGTTGTTTTAAATATCGAAGTATTTTTTTAGTTTACCTTTTAATAAATAAAAATAAAATCTTTGTATCATTTTTTGCTGTTGTACGTATTCATAAGTTGCTTGAGATTCCGATTAAGTTGAATCTTTTTGATATCCTCAGTTTGCGATTTTGGAAGGATTTATAGAACAATACGATAGATAGCGTGTTTTTTTTTAAAATAATATGTGTGTATAATGGCGCAAGAGCTAAGCGTGAAAAGATTTTCATCATCATCATCGTTAAAGATATGAAATTAATAAACTAAGAATTATTTTTAGTTTTTTTTAAATACTGTTATAAGTAAGGTAAAGAGCTTAAGGTAAGGTAGCAGCATAAGGCCCGCCTGATGGTTGGTATAGCAGTTAGCGTCCGTTTTGGACGTCAGCAATGTCAGGGCACAGACAAACCAAATTGTAAAGTACACTTGTAAATTTTTTATGATTTTTTTTTTATATTACACCACACTATTTATTATTTCTATTATTATATTGGTCAGCAGCGAAACATTACATAGTAGAGGTGGAATTAGGTAGAGCCGGATCTCTCTAATGTATAAGGCTTCGTACTAATCAAAGGTCAAGTCACATGGTCAGTGACAATAAGGGGATTGAAAACTAAATTTATTCTTAGTTTTTCTTGCATTTGTACTCATTGTTTGACTCATCGGTTATTTGAAAGCGATATTGAAATTCGAAATATAATGATTTTTAAAATAATCACTTTGGTTCAAATTTTGTTTTCAATAAGTGTTTATACGATGCAAATGTTCCAGAATGTGATGACGTTGTGTTGTGTACAAGAGACATAGACTTTCTGTTTTTTTTTATATAGTTTTAAGTAAGAGCCCGACCTCGGCGCCAACTTATCTGCGTTCGCATCCTTTGGTGCTGATGTCAGTAATATAAGCCGTAACGTAATAATACAAGTGTTACATATAAATTATATGTAGTTGCTAGCTATACTTTATTATCAATCTTTAAATTTTGTTTTTCGTATATACTACTATGTTTTCTAAAATCCAAAACTACATTAAAGAATAATAGTATACTAGGTATGAGCGTTAAGATATTTAATAAACTACCAAAGAAACTAAGAGACTTAGACGATTTTCATTTTAAGAAAAAAACTAAAAGATAATCTTATTACTGAAAATTATTATCATATAAATGATTTTCTTAGGGACGTCATTGAAAATTAATTGATTTTTTAATTATTAGTTGAATTATGGATGAATGAATGATAAATTATATAATATTATAATATCTTGCACTGCACTAAAATTCGCATGTCAAATAATGACAAAGCATACACGCTGCTTTTAACTTATATAATAACTCATATTCACTATGCTTGGCGAATAAATGATTTCTTTCTTTCTTTATTTCGTCTCCAAATACGTCTCTATTACAGGAGGGTGGTTATCAATTCCTTAACTTCTTTGCATGTCAACAAGCCCGAACAGTGTTCGATCGACTTGGTACCAGTTCAGATTTTTAGTTCTTCAGATTCTTAGGATCTTTTCAATTCTCTACGATTCTTATACAAACAGGACAAAAATAAATATAAATAGAAAATTATTTTCTCGAACAAAATACTACGTTTTGTATTCGTACCAAACTATGTATATTTAAATATTAAAACCGGATTCTGTTCTTAAGAGAGACATAACGGTCCAAAGTCTAACTGGACTAATGGCCTAATGTTATTGAGAGTAAGGCGACTCTGCCAAGATTCAAATGCTGGGCATTGTCAATGTTAATTAATACGTTTTAAGATAACTAAATTAGTTTTTGTACGTGGATTTGGACGCTCGTTACTGCTGAAGTTATATTTTAATCAGTCAAATTCGTGTTGTGGATTGGATGTTGATGATGATTTATCCCAGGTTGGTGTGCAATGTGCCTAAGCGTCAATATAAGCATGCAAATATTGATAAAGAATACAAATACCAGTTATTTTTTAAAACAGTCTGTCGAACCTCAGACCTGAGTGATTTGCTGTGATAATTGGAAAGGAAAGAGCAGAGACAAAGATAATTAATTAATAGTACCTTTAATAGATTAGAATGTACTTCTGTTAATATTAGACTTTGCAGTGACTGCAACTTAATATGTTTTGATTTATTACCATCGCTTTAAATTTTATGAAATCATGCTGAGATAATAATTTAGGAGTATAATAATTAAATTTTAACTTCACCCATAGAAAGTTAGGGTGACGTTTGAAATTGATCATTCTGATATACTGCACCCTCGTGGACTATGTGTAAATTTGATTAAAAAATTAAATAATTAATATAGATCTATAAGGTTAGGGCCTAATGGTTTTTTCATTGTCCGAAAGGGTGAATGAGGTCATCATCTTCCTGGTGTTAAGTTACCGGATCTTATAGAAATCCAGAAACTAAATGTCGCCACCCACCTAAGATATGAGTTTTAATTCTCAGATCTGTGTTACAATCATATCGGAACGCATTACTGTTTGACAGCTGATATAGGCAGGACCACTGGCGACTCACGAGAAACTTACCACTGACCAGTATCTCTGTATCAATCAAAGCAATTTAAAATATTATCTATATGACCAGCATTTCAGTATGTGATTCGATTTGTGAGGAGTGAAATCCTGGCGTATTAGTGAAACTTGGATTGGTGGAGCCTGGCTTTGCTTTGACTGTTTCGAAATATGATCCGAAACATTTACACACGGTTGTTGAAACTATGTGCCCAAGATGAGAATTCTCAATTACGATATGTCAGCTTTGTCAAAAGAAATACTAAGAGAACTGATGATGAAGCGATGATGAATTAAAATACACGTCATAACGATGTAATGATAAAATTTCAATATTATCTAAGTTTTGGAGAAACGTCTTAATGATTTTTGTTGTTTATTTATTATTTATACTTACACTACTAATAAGCATTTTGAATTTTAATTCAGTTGTTTAGCAACAAATTAGCTAATCGTTTATATTATAAGAACGTTAAACATTAAGCCACTGCTGCCGAGAATCTTTGAGAAATCTTGTTATTCATTATTTTCTAATTATTATTATTATTATTATTAATACTTTATTTCATTATTTTTTTTAAAACCATATCATTTTGTTAGTAAGTTACTAATAAATCCTCCTGTTTTTTTACTCGTAAACACCTTTTCAGAACTTTCTTAATTTACTCAAGGATTACTACTGGTAGTGAATTAAGTTAATACATTTTTCTACAGAAACAATATTACAAAATAACTGTGTGTTTGGTTTCCGAGAATCCTTTCATTAATTAAGACGAAAATGCCGTGTTTTCATTAGGAGAGTCCTTTTCATCATTCAAAGGAGTATTCATGCGAAATAAGACAGAAAATGTTAGTTCTTTTGCCAGAAATAAAAATGAATTTGCGAAGGAGCCTGCTAAGTTAAAATTACAATTTATATAGATAGACAGCTCTAAATTATAATAGTTTAATAATGGTGTAGGTATAGTTGAAGTCACTGTCATTGTCTGGATATTGACCGGAATACACAAAGATAATAATATGTTCCACGGAGACTCCTCTGATGAATCATTCAAGATGATTGTTATTCTAACATTCGCATCGCCCGCCTGTAGAGTAGATTCTAATATTTATCACCTCAACAGTTCATCTCAATAAAAGTATTATGGCCCCATCTTCCTCAATCGATAGAAGTATACTCACACTCATATTTTTATATCTGCTTCTTCCTTTAATTTATGTCTTGATGTGGGCAGTAGCCAGCGTTATGAGCTCCTTTAGGTTACTGACAACTGACACCTATGTATTTTTGTTGCAGACAATCATTGGTATTAAAATGAAGTGAATTGGGAACACTACCTCATGTCTTATAAGGTTAGGGCTCTTACTGGTTGTTTTTTATGATCTCTCGTGATCCCTTAGTATGTATGGCATCTGCTATATTCATCTACCTATATATATAAAAATGACATGCTGTTCGTTAGTCTCGCTAAAACTCGAGAATGGCTGGACCGATTTGGCTAATTTTGGTCTTGAATTATTCGTGGAAGTCCAGAGAAAGTTTAAAAGGTAGATAAATATGAAAATGCTCGGAATTAAATAAAAATAACAATTTTGTTTTTCCTTTGATGTGTCCCCCGTCGGACGCATTCCTTTTGCTTGTTTTAAGTTTATTTTATAGGTCTTTTATAGGTTTTTTTATTTTTTAGGTTTAGGTCTTTTATTTATCGATTGAGGCACTACGAAGTCTGCCGGGTCAGCTAGTATATAAATATAATTTCCAGTTCACGGCTCATTAGCAAATTACATTTAGTAATTTCTATACGCTGGGTTGAGAAACTAAAAGTGTTCCGGAAGACGATTTGCCTGTTTTTCCCAATCTTGTTTGTAAATGGGTAGATCGACTCAGAAAATGGATTGTAAAATAAATATATGACTTCTCGGTACTAATGATCATTAAAGCGGGGCTATGAATAGACGATCAAACATCACAAAACATGACTCTACTAACTGTATCTGCCACATTAATGTCGGAGCGACGTTAGTTTCTTCTGGTGTTACTAAATCAAAAAGCTTAATAACTTATTGTTTCTAATTATTGTTATTTTTTTATTGCTTAGATGGGTGGACGAGCTCACAGCCCAGTTGGTGTTAAGTGGTTACTGGAGCCCATAGACATCCACAACGTAAATGCGTCACCCACCTTAGATATAAGTTCTAAGGTCTCAGTATAGTTACAACGGCTGCCCCACCCTTCAAACCGAAACGCATTACTACTTCACGGCAGAAATAGGTAGGGTGGTGCTACCTACCTCGCGCGGACTCACAAGAGGTCCTACCACCAGTAATTTGGCTTTCATCGAAGTAAAATGGGTTTAGCGTTTTTAGATACGATTTAGATATTTCAAAGTTAGTTTTTCGTTAACGTTATAGATCGTAGAAATGTACTTTAGTAAAGATCCCGTGAGTCAAGGCGAATACTGCGAGTGTATCCATCGGTTATAGCACTGCGTCTGTCTTATCAATTGATATATTATTTATAGTGCTCCAGATATTGCTCAAAAAATAATAATATAAACTGAACATGATCTAAGCATAAGTGATGTTTTGCAGAAACTATATTTATATCCACAATCTTTATTGTTACTTTGTGCTGACAAATTATAATCGTTAAGATACGGAGTGCCTTTAAATAATGTTGCTAAATACTAATTTATCGTCGTGTTATAAAATGAAATCCGCAAAAATTATAATTTGCGTTATTATTGGTGGTAGGAAATATTGTGAGTACGGGTATGTATTTACTGGTGGTAGGACCTCTTGTGAGCCTGCGCGGGTAGATAGCACCCTGTAAGTACCCTGCTTATTTCTGCCGTGAAGCAGTAATGCGTTTCGGTTTGAAGGGTGGGGAAGCCGTTGTAACTATACTTGAGACCTTAGAACTTATATCTCAAAGTGGGTGGCGCATTTACGTTGTAGATGTCTATGAGCTCCAGTAACCACAACACCAGCTGGGCTGTGAGCTCGTCCACCTATCTAAGTAATAAAAAAAACCCACCATCCTGCCTATATCTGCCTTGAAACAGTAACGCATTTTCGATTGAAGAGTGGGGCAGCCATTGCACTATAAAAACTGAGATCTAAAACTCATGTTTCAAGGTGGGTGGTAGCATTTACATTCGTTTTAACTCCCAGTAAAAAATAAAACGAAGAATTAAAATCAAGCATTGTGACTTTTAATTGTTCTTAAATAAAAACGAAAGCTCGCTTATTAAAAATTTATGTGCGCTATACAGTTTCCCGGTTGCAATCTAACTTTTGTCAGTTCCGCGCATAGTAGTGACATCACATCCACGTACAATAGATAGCACGCGTGCAGTTTCAGACGAACGGGTGCTTCTCATTCATTCAGCAAAGGTCACAGCACAGAAATAAAACGTGGCAAACCAAGTTCAGTTTTAAGTAAAGAGTGTCAATACGCAAAAGCATTTTAAAATATGCTAAGCCACTCTAAACGGCGCCATCTAAGTGGGCTTCGGATAGCCTGCCAACCTAGAGGACTAGTGGTCGTGGCGCCGACGACTGCCGGTCCGGCGTCCCGAGGGGGAGGGTGATGGGAGAGATGTGCCCCGCACTAAACACTTTACTTTCCCCCCTTTGCCTTTTCATAAGTTCTGACTCATGAGAGGTTCGGACGTGGGTTGTTGAGCGACAGGAGGTTTTAGTCAGTTCGACTCTGACATGCCTCGCCTTCTATCCCCAGAGGAGGGCGGAAGTCCGGCGATTTCCTCCTGACCCAAAAAAAAACCCTTAATATTATGATTGAAATATAAAAACGTCCGCGTATTTAAGCTAGATTATATTTTTTTGACATTTCCAACTAGGTACGTACAAGCGGCGAGAAAACTTAGAATAACATTACTCATTCTGTTTGAATAGGATAGGGGGCTCAACACGAAAGTATCCAAAGGGACTTAAGTCGCGACCAGAATTGATTTGCTCACTTCGAATCGTATTTTTATTTCGGGGAAATATTAAATCAGCATAATGCCTCGGTCGGTATTCGCGAACGTCGCTCAAATAATTGAAAATCGAACATTTATTTTGAGGCATTGCTGACCTTATTTTAGTGTTTGGGCGTGGCTGTGAAACTTATGGTCTGATCTTGATCATTGACTTTTATGAGAGAATTCGCTCGTGATTTATAATAAAAAGAGAATGTACTTTAAAGGTCAAATTAGAATCAGATGGCCTATATTTTGTTCTTCTGATTGATGACAATGAAAGACTTGGACGTCATGTCGGAAACCAGGTGGCGATTTCACGTTGAAGCATCTTATGACATCATTTATTTACCGTGAGTAATCTTTATCTGTGAAACAATTACGTCGTAATCGAAGGTAGTAGGCACTGTGATCTTTTATACATTGGAAATCAATCGAAAAAGTAATTTAGTTGGAAAAAAACATGGTTAATTTTTTTAAATTTAATTTAACCGTGCTTAAAATTAAAACCCACAGATATATGGATGACTTGACCATTAACGACTACAGAACTGGTTTTGTGCCAACCCTGAATTGGTAAACTCTGACAAATATCCTTCTTGCTTTTGCCTCGACATTGTAAACTAAGCTTTTAACTAGTGAGCGGTATTTAAAATTTTCGCCAATTTGTTTAAATGACCTTTTCAATTGCCTACTTTGCCACGGCATCAGGTCATCTAATTTCATCTTCGAGCCTTTTATCATGAATAAGTAGAGTCGAATTAGATGCAGTTTTATAGGACATCTCATTTTGCTAGACACATTCTGGTCTGCTTTGTTTGCGGTCTACAGTAATTATTTAGGTAAGACCGTATTGCTAAATAAAATTTCAGGTGCATGGTATAAGGAGTTATAAATATTTTATGAACAGATATGAATAGAAGGGTTATTTTGATGATAAGCACCCACGCTCTTTTACAATAAAATCATTTTTTCTTACACTATTTTTAATTCAAATTTATTAAAATATATTTTCAATTTTTTAGTTGAATTTCAAAAGATTTTTCAATTTTTTTTGTAATATTGAATTGTAATCGGTCCTTAATATTAGGGACCGATTACATCCGACGTTTTGAAAGGGGTCAAAATCATGTTCAAAAATTCCGTTACAAACATACGTCTGAAGCTAATAAAAGCGTATTAAAAAAAAAGGAAACTGTTAGCAATTGTCACAGCAGAACGTCACCGGTTGGCATTAAATGAAAATTGTTATTTTATTTCGTTTGATTGATTGCTCGGTTACATGTTCCATCCATGTTTCGATTGAATGCTCAGTGGCCGGCAATGACTGATAGCTGTGAATAGTGACGTCTAGGCTGATTGATGTAACCTCTTAAACGTTTAGTAATAAAATATTACTATTGCAATACCAATCTGGAATGAAAAGGGAATAGGATCGGTGACCTTGTCTTCATTGTACCTGTGACCCTCGTTTACAGGTCGTTTATGTATTTTGTGATTTTTGAAGTCAAAGAAACTTAGATGATGATCGTCTATTCATCAGAAAGTAAGGATTTTTGGTCACCACCTTCGTATAGTTCGAGGAGACTCTATAACAATAGCCAACGGCCTGACTGTGTTATTGACGTTGCTAATGATACGAGAAACTGTGTCCAATTAAGTTAAGCAGAGCAATTAAGTTACTGGTAGGACCTCTTGTGAGTCCGCACGGGTAGGTACCACCACCCCGCCTATTTCTGCCGTGAAGCAGAAATGCGTTTCGGTTTGAAGGGTGGGGCAGCCGTTGTAACTATACCGAGAACTTAAAACTTATATTTCAAGGATCCATCTAAGCATTATAAAAATAATAAAAAAATCTCAAGTGGGCTATTAATTTGGCATATACATATAAACAATATACCAAAAACTAATTTTTTTATTTAGGTTTTGTTAGGTTTTTAATGTTTTGGTATTATAACGTTAAAATTATTCAAGTTATAATTTGCACTTTCTCATCGGGCTTGTTCACTGCAAATATTTATAGTGTGGCCACTTGATATTGTCGTCCTCGTTAGTACTAACGCTAATAGCTGTTACTATCTCGAGAAAGCAAGGATCCGTTATGTAATATATAATTTATATATTGCATACACTAAGGAATTTGAACGCGAATTATCATGAATAGTAGTGATGTGGTATTTTGTCGACAAATTTTTGTTGCTGAATTATAATGTACAGAATATACCGACATACCAAATATACGATTTAAAGTAGTCTGGTCTAAAGGTTAAGACGTCCGGTGGTTTCGTATCGAGCGATGCGGCTGTGTCGGTGTTCGAATCCCGCAGGGAAGTACCAATTTTTCTAATGAAATACGTACTTAACAAAAATGTTCGCAAATGAGTTCCACGCAAAAGGAATGAAGCGTAATTACTGGGGATAGAATTGTAGGGCGCGGGCCAGCCGTTTTATTGTAAAATTGAGACTTAGAATGTGGTTAGCGGCATTTACGTTGTATAAGTGTATGGGCTCTGAAACGAACTATTGAACAATAATTAATTAATTATAATTGGCAACTGTTCCACCTAATAACTATGCCATGTGGTTGACGTAATGAATATTATTTTCATTCAAAAAATTCCATTCAATTATTATTCTAATTATTATTCAATAGTTCATTCAGTTATTTCATTTAAAACTTTACGGAGAAGCGACATTAAGAATTGCCTTACGGTATACATAATTCTAGAATGTCAATAAACATTGCGGCTTAATCTCCTTTTTAATGTTCTCTGTGCCATAATTTCCAGGAAAACACATTCGCTGCAATGCGGTAAGTAATGGTCGTGTCTGTTTTCACTTATGCGGCGTCTAGAAGTCTTTACAGTTCCACATCCGTTTTTTTTTTAAATTTAATATCCAATAAATCTAAAAAGAAATAGTGGAATTTTCGATATACTTACATGAAAATGCTTACCGATAACAGTAAATAACTAAATTGCCTGAAAAAGTTAAGCGGTAACCGTATAGAAAATTTCAATCTTTGAAAGTTAGTTAGCTCGCGAGATTGCTACTATATCGCACGGTTTGACATCACAATACGGAATGACCCGTAAAGATATCGTATTTGTTTAGTAAAGCAAAACAGTAAAGCTTATTCATAGGACCCGTTGGAGTAAATTTGATAATTAGTGTAGCTCTTTCATAACTGCAATGTCGTGTGTTCGCGATAGTGTTCTCAGCATCTAATCTAGACAGCAGAACAATCCTAAATTATTTGATTAAACATGCAGTCATTTTAATTATTGTAATAATGTTTTTCGTTTAAGCAAATCTGTCAGAATAACGCCTTATTAAGCAATAACTCTGGTTCGAGACTTCTTAATACATATCAGGTACGGTTTATTGTTTCTTAATGTGTAAATCATTAAAAGCTAGGATCGTTTTGTGTATCATTATGATATCGGCGTGGATTATATTTGATTCGACTATCGATATAGCACGCTAAAGGTACATCACTACAAGTGTAGGATAACCGATATAAATCTCTTTTAAACCTCTACTTAAACAGTAAAAATATATGTTATTATTAATGAAATAAACAGGGCAATGTTTGAGCGAAAAGTGAATCGATGAAAGAGTATTCTATATAATAATAGTTTGATTATCCGCAAAGACAGATAGATGCTTGCTTTCAGGGATCTTTTTCAGTGTGTTCCCAGAAATGAGTCACGGTGTTTCCCGAGCGCTATGGCATGTTTTCCTTCTGAAATGAGTTTTGAGAAGAGTACCTGTAATCAAACTTCTCCCGACGCCCAAATATTTGATTTGATAGATGCGTTGCTGGGACGCGAATGTGTTTACTATCCTTGAAATAACTCTGACCAGAATGGTGAACTTCGATAAGTTATTTTATCATAGTACTTTTAAAGTTGAAATATATACGATAACATTAATCTGTTGATGTGTTTAACAATAGAGGCGAAACAAACTAACTGACGTATTCGAAAATACCGAGCATCTAGTCATGCGAATGCATAAATAAGTGTAGGGTAGGGTGTCAGTTATGGCGGCCGCAACAGCACGCTGAGTTTGTTTCGCTAGTTTATCTTATACTAGAGGTCCCGCAGTAGTCGAAATTCATTCCGATAGATGCACCCGTCACGTGCGGACGTGCTCATCGTCCACTCGATCGCCCGGTCTTTGTTCGCCCGGCTTTTGTTAGCCCGGCCATTGTTCGCGCGGCCTGTGTTTGTGGTACATCTGCCGACTAAGTGCTCTTTCTGGAAGTTTTTATTTGTTTTGTTTCCTTTTGTTGTTTCTGTGTTCGTGGTACATCTGCCGACAAAGTGGTTTCCTGCAAGTATTTATTTGTTTTGTTTCTTTTCGTAATTTCTGTTTTGTTGTGCTTTTTCTTTGTCCTGTAGTAATCGCGCCGCATTGCCACCTGTGTTCAATAGAACCGCTCAGGTCCGAGAAGTTGGGGCCTCGCCGCAAGGCGAGTGTTTTCAAGACCCGGGGCCGCCCCACCTGGGTACTCAGCGATCATGGACGCTGTATTCGCGGAATTCCTCCGACTTCGCCACCCACAGCTCGCCTCGGAGTTTTTGGCCTTCAAGGCCAATCACACTGCGAGCCCTCTCGAGGACTCCGCCGCGCTCGCTGCTCCTGCGTCGCCTGTACCTGCGTGCAGAGCTTCTGCATTGAGCACCGCAGCCTCTGTCGTGCCTGCCGCTCCCGTGTCGCCTATACTGGCGAGAAAAGCTGCTGCGTCGTCCGCCGTGACCATCGTTTCAGCTGAGCGATCATCCGCGGCCTCCGTCGCGCCCTCTAAAACACCTACACTTGCTCGTAGGTCGCCTGCACCCGCCTCCTCGTGCTCCGACTCTGACTCGGACATGGAGGTCGACCTCGCCCCCGCCTCATCGACGGATGGATTCACCCTGGTACAGAAGGGTAAGAAGCGTGCCGCGGAGTCTCGAGCTCCCGCGGCCGCTAAAATTAGCAAAGCCGTGAACGCGTCGCGCCCCCGCCCTCAGACTCCCGTTGCGCCCCCAGCCAGTGCCACTCCGTCGCCGCGTCCGGTGGCACAAAATAAAACCCAGACCCCTCCCCCGGTTATCCTTCAGGAGAAGGCAGCTTGGGATCGAGTTTGCCTGGCCCTTAAGGCCAAAAATATAAATTTCATGAATGCCCGTAACCTCGCGAACGGCATTCAAATTAAGGTTCAAACACCCGACGACCATAGGGCCCTCTCTTCTTACCTCCGTAAGGAGCGTATAAGTTTCCATACTTATACGCTCCAGGAGGAGCGCGAACTCCGCGTTGTAATACGCGGAATCCCTAAAGAGTTAGATGTAGAGCTCGTAAAAGCCGACCTGTTAGAACAAGGCCTACCAGTGAATTCTGTGCACCGTATGCACACCGGTCGCGGTAGGGAGCCATATAATATGGTTCTAGTCGCTCTCCAGCCTACCCCCGAGGGTAAGAAAATCTTTAACACACAGACCGTCTGTAGGCTCTCTGGTATCGCTGTCGAAGCCCCCCATAAAAAAGGCACTCCTAGCCAGTGCCATAACTGTCAATTGTACGGGCACTCTTCCCGTAACTGTCACGCGCGCCCCCGATGTGTTAAGTGTTTGGGCGATCACGCCACGGCCCTCTGCGCTCGCGACCAAAAAACCGCGACGGAACCGCCTAGCTGCGTCCTGTGTCGAACACAGGGTCACCCCGCGAATTACCGTGGTTGCCCCCGAGCCCCTAAAATAAATCGCCGCGTCGCCCGCCAAAACCGCCTCCGAGCTTCCGGCCCAGACATCAAAGCCTCGGCACCCTCTGCGACGCAGGCTAAGCCAGCGTTCGTTCCGGCGGCGGTGCCCAGTGTCTCGGCCTGGGCAAAACCGCTGCCGTACACGAACACGGCTACAACTCCCTCCTCCGCGATTCGTCCCGCCCCCGCAACTCGTCCCTCTCCCGCGACTTGCCCTCCGACCGCGTCCGACAATCTCGCTTTAGCGATCGACTTCTTTCAGTCGATCAACTTTGAGCGCGTTAACGCTTTGGGCGACGCCATTCGCGCTGCCTCCACTGCACAACACTTTATCGCCGTTGTGCAGGAATACGCCGACGTATACGCGTCATTAAATACGTACGTCCTCCCCTCACTCCGCCGGTAATCAATGGCGTATATAAGTAGAATAAAGCCCCTATCCGTAACGATAGGATTTTTTAACGCTTACGGTCTCGCAAATCAACGTGATCAGGTTTCTGACTTTTTGCGTGACCACCAAATTGATATCTTTTTAGTGCAGGAGACCCTACTTAAGCCCGCGCGCCGTGACCCTAAAATCGCGAACTATAACATGGTCAGGAACGACAGGCTCTCTGCCCGTGGTGGTGGTACCGTCATTTACTATAGAAGAGCCCTGCATTGCGTCCCGCTCGATCCTCCGGCGCTCGCTAATATCGAAGCATCAGTGTGCCGAATCTCACTGACGGGACACGCGCCGATCGTTATCGCGTCCGTTTATCTTCCACCGGATAAGATCGTTCTAAGCAGTGATATCGAGGCGCTGCTCGGTATGGGGAGCTCTGTCATTCTGGCGGGCGACCTAAATTGTAAACACATCAGGTGGAACTCACACACCACAACCCCGAATGGCAGGCGGCTTGACGCGTTAGTCGATGATCTCGCCTTCGATATCGTCGCTCCGCTAACCCCGACTCACTACCCGCTAAATATCGCGCATCGCCCGGATATACTCGACATAGCGTTATTAAAAAACGTAACTCTGCGCTTACACTCGATCGAAGTAGTTTCAGAGTTAGATTCAGACCACCGTCCCGTCGTTATGAAGCTCGGTCGCGCTCCCGATTCCGTTCCCGTCACGAGGACTGTGGTGGATTGGCACACGCTGGGCATCAGCCTGGCTGAATCTGATCCACCATCGCTTCCGTTTAGTCCGGACTCTATCCCGTCTCCTCAGGATACCGCTGAAGCCATAGACATCGTAACGTCACACATCACCTCGACATTAGATAGGTCATCGAAGCAAGTTGTAGCGGAGGACTTCCTTCACCGCTTCAAATTGCCCGACGATATTAGGGAACTCCTTAGAGCTAAGAACGCCTCGATCCGTGCGTACGATAGGTATCCTACCGCGGAAAATCGTATTCGAATGCGTGCCCTACAACGCGACGTAAAGTCTCGCATCACCGAAGTCCGAGATGCCAGATGGTCTGATTTCTTAGAAGGACTCGCGCCCTCTCAAAGGTCTTACTACCGCTTAGCTCGTACTCTCAAATCGGATACGGTAGTAACTATGCCCCCCCTCGTAGGCCCCTCAGGCCGACTCGCGGCGTTCGATGATGACGAAAAAGCAGAGCTGCTGGCCGATACATTGCAAACCCAGTGCACGCCCAGCACTCAATCCGTGGACCCTGTTCATGTAGAATTAGTAGACAGTGAGGTAGAACGCAGAGCCTCCTTGCCACCCTCTGATGCGTTACCACCCGTCACCCCGATGGAAGTTAAAGACTTGATCAAAGACCTACGTCCTCGCAAGGCTCCCGGTTCCGACGGTATATCCAACCGCGTTATTAAACTTCTACCCGTCCAACTCATCGTGATGTTGGCATCTATTTTCAATGCCGCTATGGCGAACTGTATCTTTCCCGCGGTGTGGAAAGAAGCGGACGTTATCGGCATACATAAACCCGGTAAACCAAAAAATCATCCGACGAGCTACCGCCCGATTAGCCTCCTCATGTCTCTAGGCAAACTGTATGAGCGTCTGCTCTACAAACGCCTCAGAGACTTCGTCTCATCCAAGGGCATTCTTATCGATGAACAATTCGGATTCCGTACAAATCACTCATGCGTTCAACAGGTGCACCGCCTCACGGAGCACATTCTTGTGGGGCTTAATCGACCAAAACCGTTATACACGGGAGCTCTCTTCTTCGACGTCGCAAAAGCGTTCGACAAAGTCTGGCACAATGGTTTGATTTTCAAACTATTCAACATGGGCGTGCCGGATAGTCTCGTGCTCATCATACGGGACTTCTTGTCGAACCGCTCTTTTCGATATCGAGTCGAGGGAACCCGCTCCTCCCCACGACCTCTCACAGCTGGAGTCCCGCAAGGCTCTGTCCTCTCACCCCTCCTATTTAGCTTATTCGTCAACGATATTCCCCGGTCGCCGCCGACCCATTTAGCTTTATTCGCCGACGACACGACTGTTTACTATTCTAGTAGAAATAAGTCCCTAATCGCGAAGAAGCTTCAGAGCGCAGCCCTAGCCCTAGGACAGTGGTTCCGAAAATGGCGCATAGACATCAACCCAGCGAAAAGTACTGCGGTGCTATTTCAGAGGGGAAGCTCCACACGGATTTCCTCCCGGATTAGGAGGAGGAATCTCACACCCCCGATTACTCTCTTTAGACAACCCATACCCTGGGCCAGGAAGGTCAAGTACCTGGGCGTTACCCTGGATGCATCGATGACATTCCGCCCGCATATAAAATCAGTCCGTGACCGTGCCGCGTTTATTCTCGGTAGACTCTACCCCATGATCTGTAAGCGGAGTAAAATGTCCCTTCGGAACAAGGTGACACTTTACAAAACTTGCATAAGGCCCGTCATGACTTACGCGAGTGTGGTGTTCGCTCACGCGGCCCGCACACACATAGACACCCTCCAATCCCTACAATCCCGCTTTTGCAGGTTAGCTGTCGGGGCTCCGTGGTTCGTGAGGAACGTTGACCTACACGACGACCTGGGCCTCGAATCAATTCGAAAATACATGAAGTCAGCGTCGGAACGATACTTCGATAAGGCTATGCGTCATGATAATCGCCTTATCGTTGCCGCCGCTGACTACTCCCCGAATCCTGATCATGCAGGAGCCAGTCACCGTCGACGCCCTAGACACGTCCTTACGGATCCATCAGATCCAATAACCTTTGCATTAGATGCCTTCAGCTCTAATACTAGGGGCAGGCTTAGGGACCCCGGTAACCGTACTCGTCGAACTCGACAAAGAGGTCGACGTGCAACCTAACCCATGCATCAGCCCGCTGAGTTTCTCGCCGGATCTTCTCAGCGGGTCGCGATTCCGATCCGGTAGTAGATTCATTCGCGAAACAATTGCTCTTGAGTTGTTAGGTCTCCTTCGGAGGCGCTCGGGCAGTTGTTAGCAAATCCCACCCCTCTTGGCTGAGCCTTTGCTCGCCCACCTGTCCTGGTGAAACTGGAAAGGCCTTCGGGCCACCAGTAAACTTTCAATCATAAAAAAAAAAAAAAAAAAAAAAAAAAAAAAAAAAAAAAAAAAAAAAAAAAAAAAAAAAAACAAAAAAAAAAAAAAATAGTCGAAATTCGACTATAATTAATTGGAGTTGTAAGTTTGTACACTATTATAATTGTATTTTATACTTCTATAATCACAAATTTCGCCAAGGCTACTCTATAAAAAAATATTAATAAAGACAAACAATATTTAATCTATTCTCAATTTAAGCACAGACGTCAAGAATAAAAGTATGACAATAAATAGTACGCATGCGTGTGTGCGTCGAATAGATGGTGTGTAGTGTGTGTAATGTTTTCTTTATTGATTTAATGTATCTTGTATGCATTATTTAAAAAAAATATTAGCATCGTGCACTTCTTCTCTATATTCTCTATAAGTGTGGAAAATTTCATACTCCTCTGTCCGCGCAATTTACGTAAAAAGGGATACAAAGTTTTTGCTTCACGTGTTAATATATAGATATGTAGTTTTAATATGGTTGATTGTTCTACTACAGAAGATATAGAGCTTACTTTGACACGAGATAGACTTATTTAGGCCGTAATTCCATGGAGATTGGTCTGAGGAATTGTTTGATGTGTTTGATATTGTTCCGTCGTGTCGTTTTTACCATCGCACCACCGGCCGGTGGACAAGAGTTCATTTATACTAAGTCATGGCGTTCCTGACGTGTCATACCATGCATGTCGACGTACGTGAGAGACGGTAACCACTCACCACTATGTGCTCGTCTGGTGGTCTACAAACACAATAAAGAAGAGGATGCTTTAAGGATTGCATTTTCTATTTCTGGTATTTTTACTGGTGATAAGACCCCTTCTGAGTCCGCACGGGTAGGTACCACCACCCTGCTTATTTCTGCCGTGAAGCAGTAATGCATTTCGGTTTGAAGGGTGGGGCAGCCGTTGTAACTATACTGAGACCTTAGAACTCATATCTCAAGGTGGGTGGCGGCATTTACGTTGTAGATATCTATGGGCTTCGATTTCTGCAACCTTTACTTTAATTTCCCTGCGAAGCGAGATATAATAGCTTCTGTTTTTAACTCTGATTTTAGATTTCCTTAGATTTCCGTACAGCTGACTATCCAATCATTACAAATATGTAGGTGATAGCAGAAACGGAATGTATTATTTTTTCAATCACAATGGGACCACACTCAGATTGACACAGACAAAGTTCGTCACAAACGTTGCATTTTGCATGATGATCATCCATCGGGACTGCTTGATTAAGCCGCACATTCAATGACGCGGTTTACCTGTTTGAAAAAAAAAACCATATGCCAATACTTTTTGGTTTAACCTTGTATTGTGAAGTCGCCTGTATTAAAGATAGAGTTCTAGATCTGCGTATTAGAAAAAAAAAAGGTGAGATGTCATTCACATATTTTAAAAAAAATTGCAAGAGCACGATGGAAATAGGTTGCTTTATGTAATTGTGGCAATCACGTTTTCGGAGGTTTGATGACGATTTGATTAATAAGTATTAAAAATAATGTGATTGGTTTATTTCATTTTGACAATGAAGCGTTGAAGTCGTTTTTTTAAAATAAGCTAGTTATTATATGACGCTCCAAATTCACACAGTTTTTATATAGGTATACACTAGTGGTCCCGCAGTAGTCGAAATTCGACTATAATTAATTGATATTATAAGTTTGAACATTATTAAGGATCTATTGTCGAAGATTATTATACTTCTATAATCAGAAATTTCGACTACACTATAGACAAATAAATATGATAAGCAATACCTATTAACCTATTCTCAATTTGACCACAGACTTGAAGCAATAAAAAGTTTGACAATTAACAAAGAGTATATATATGTGTGTGTATGTCAAATACATGGTATTGTGTGTAATGTTTTTTTTATTGATTTAATGTATTATTAATGCATCATTTTAAAAAAATATTAGCATTCTGCACTCATTCTCTATATTCTCTATAAGCGTGGGAAATTTTATACTTCTCCGTCCGCGCAATTTTCGTAAAAAGGGGCACAAAGTTTTTGCTTCACGTATTAATATTTAGATATCTGAACAATAAAAACATATTTTATTTCTGTTGCAAAACCCTTTAAATTTCATAACTAAAAAGAACTGAAATTACCCGTGTTAAGTCATTCAAAGCTCGGCGAATATTTTACAAATCTTTTGTTCTACAACTTAGTTTAAAGATTAAAATTAACATTCCTTCCGTGAAAGAATAATTTCACATTTGCAAACCCAAAGCACTTACGAAAAAGCGGCCCCCTTCAAACACGTGTCTCGACAATAACGCTTATATTCAAACTTTGATTACACATTCATTCCGGTAGACGAATATGCTTTATGTTAAATCACATAATCGTAATTCCCGTTTTGGGTTATTAATATTATACGGAAATAATTTATTTTGTAAAGAGAGAGAGAGAACATCCAACCCTGTCCCTTAGAAGTGGCTTGAAGGGTATTTCTGAACTTCAGATCGGTCGACTCGAAATAGATCGCTTTGAAGCGAGTTTTTTGTTGTTTAATCTAATTCTTCGTAGCCTAAATGGCTATTGCGACTATGCTTAATAATAATAATAACAATAATAATAGCCTTTATTCAGAGAGCATTTCATTTACATATCTTAATTTTCTTTTTGTTAACAATTTTATTTTTATATATATACGTTATATATGTATGTTTTATATATGTATAATATATAAATATTGAAGTCTTAACTCTATCTAGCATCGATAACCCCGTCTGTATGTCATTTATTGACAAAGGCCTCCTCCAACCTTTTCCATTCCTCTCTGTCTTTGGCAGTTCTTGTCCATGCGACTATGCTTAGAAGTAGAAAAAGCTCAACAGGAAAAGATGGTAAATATAATTACTGACTGCTGGTGGAAAGTGATAGCAATAGCTAAAGGACGGTAAAATTGTTAATACAAAGCTTTATTTTTATACCAGTGAAAGAGCTCACAGTCTACCGAATGCCAATGACAAATATCCACCCAATTCGGGACCTAAGGGTGAATCCTTCTTTTTTATTGCATCGATTGGCGAGCGAGGCCACGGTCCAACCGGTTTCTATTTTTCGCAATCCGTAGACAAAACAATACTAATGCGTCAACCACCACCCACAAACCTGAAGTCTATGTCTCGGTCATATAACATAATCTTCTAATTAAAAACCGGATACACTAAGAAATACCGGCTGTATCCAGAATACTCGAAGTGCTTATTATCTGATTCATCATTACCCAGAGATTTTCCTCGTTGAACCACCGTAATTATCTGAACAGAAAGAACGACCCATATTGGGTTTGTTTTAATTTATTATTTAAATATAGCTGATCTTACGGCCCACAAGTATTGCAACTGATAGACAACGTGAAAGTCAACAACCACTTGACGAGATTACATCTGAATTCTCTTGTACATCGGCTGTTCAACCCTTCAAATAAGAACCATTGAATGCTTCGTGGCAGAAGTAGGCGGGATTATGGTCACTGCACGTACGCCCCCACTGACCACACGAAACTTGATTTACGACATGAAAAAGTTATTCTAAAATGTGAAATACGTTAAAAAAACAAAAGCCCGACTTCAACAACGAAGCTCAGAGTATCCGGTGCACGGTGTTCGGTTGTTAACCTGTTAATGGCGGTGTAACTCGATCCTTATTCGAGCAAATGACCAATTAAACCGGATAAGATACTCGTAACGCCGCTACTCGGCCGGATCACGGCCAAATGCTGTCATGTGAAGCTACACCTCGATAAAACGAATTTGTTGCTAAGAAATATCTTAAATAATACTAAACTTTAATTTTAAAAATAACATTTGAATTTCATGGTTAATATGATTTTGATGCCAATTAAGTTTCTAACACTTAGCGTTTTTGGTCTCTTTCTGTCTATCGTCTTTGATCGGGAATATCAATGCAAGGCAATATTGAAACTGAACACGAATAAAAGTGTAAAATATTATGATGTAAAGTATTTGACTGACTCATCATAATCTTTATGCCTTACAGTCCAGGGTGGGCCTTAGCCTGATCCAGTATGTCTGTCCAGACTGATCTGTTCAAGGCTTTCTCCTTCCAGTTCTTGACACTTTATAACTTTGAGGTCGTGTTCTACGCCATCTAACCATCGGAGTTTAGGCCTGCTACGACTTGGCCCTTTGGTAAGCCATATAGTAGTTATCTTGGCATTCCGGTCTCCTCTATTAAAACTACATGTCCTGCCCATCGTAGGCGTCCAACTTTTTTGTTGTTGTTATTATTAACTTTGTAAATATCATACAACTCGTGGGGATACGACGGAAGGGGAGTAACGATAGTTTCGGACTTGAGGGTCCTAGCCAGTCACCAGTATGCTTGATAAGTGTGCGCGTGTTCTTCTAAATACCTATCCCATTTCTCATTTCGGGCGTCGCTTAGGCGGGATTTGACTTCCCGCTGTAGATGACGCACCCAAATCCGGTTTGATTCCGTGGGATATCGACCGTAGGCTCGGATTGCCGCGTTTCTAACTCTTAAGAGATTACTAAGCTCGGGGGAGAGTCTGATACGGTGGAAGCAGTCATCCACATCGACTTCTTTGGAAGATCTTATGATCGCGGAAGATATGTGTTCTTTTAGGATGTATATGGATTCGACGGTGTCCTCGGGGGATAGATTAGACGGGCCGTAGGGGAGGATTGGTGGAGCGGTTTCAGCTAAGTTGGTGCTCGGCTTCTTCCAATCTACCATGGTCCTCATGACTGGGTATGGGTTGTGGGGGCGACTGAGCTGCATAACGACAGATAGGTGGTCTGAGTCGAGCTCAGACAATGCCTCGAAGGAGCGCAAGCGCAGACCAACTCCATACAAATTTGAGTTAACTTTTATGCTATCGAGAACGATAAAAAACTCGCACTAAGCACGCATTACATTAAGTCATTAAATCTGCAATACTGTGATCTGAGGTACAGGTTTACTTTATTCCATCTTGTGAAATTGTGAATAAGTCAATTTGACCTGTACGGTTTGTCCGCACAACCCTCTGCTGTGATAATGATAACAACTCCGATATTGATTAATTGTTTATTGATAGGAGTATGCTGATTATGATTATTTATATGATAACAATGACATTATGCGAGTACGCGACGCCTTGCTGATGGCGGTACACGAACTCACTCGAAAATGAATGACTTTGACGTAAAATGCATCGGTCTGCAATATGATGTGCGCGCTGGCCCTGTACCTTACATGACTCGTACATGACCAAAATAACCAAAGTAATTTTGTGTTGAATAACGCTTAAGTAGTTTGAGAATTGCTTTAATTATGTTTCTCAAACTAAAAACCAACGTAAGACGATTTCCTTAAACCAATATTTCAACAGCTAGGTAACTAGTTCTTTTAGTTTAAACAGACCACAAATTTCAGAGAAAATACATATAACTCTAAAGAGCATATTTAATCTTAAGTTCGCAATAAAACATTAACTTAAGTTCGTAATGCCACGTTATATTTAACTTTATACCAAATTATTTGACTTCATAATTAATTAGGTTTTCTTCTGTAAATTCCTGAAACTTTATAAAACGAATAGAATCTACAAAGAATTTGTGGAATCAGTTACGATTTCACAGATTCTAGCATGAAGTAAATTTGGGCAAGCGTTTGCCTTAATTGTTATTTAACGCCAAAGCTGGACGTTCAATTATTTTAAAGTGATCCTTCGAAAGATTTGCGCAGCTATTAATTTGTGAAAGATAATCATAAACATCATTGCGTGTATTTAAGAACAAAATAAAAAAAGAAAGAAAAAACGCACCTTAATCGTTAATCATTTGTTGTTTTATAACTGACTTGTTGTTGCTTGATATTATATTACTGGTGGTAGGACCTCTTGTGAGTCCGCACGGGTAGGTACCACCGCCCCGCCTATTTCTGCCGTGAAGCAGTAATGCGTTTCGGTTTGAAGGGTGGGGCAGCCGTTGTAACTATACTGAGACCTTAAAACTTATTTCTCAAGGTGGGTGGCGCATTTACGTTGTAGATGTCTATGGGCTCCAGTAACCACTTAATATCAGGTGGGCTGTGAGCTCGTCTACCCATCTAAGCAATAAAAAAATAAATAAAAAAAATTGACATTTCTTCTTTTCTTTTTGATATGACATGACACTTATTAGACATTCATATTTATTTCAAGTGTATTTCAACAATTATTACTGTTTTACTTGTTAAATTGAATTTCAAAGTATTTTTTCATTAGGTATTCTTTTTATTTTTATTATTGTATTCCATTTTCGGGCCGATGAATTGCCAATGTTATGTACGCCATTATTGTCACATGCGTCAGGCCATAAATTAAATAGTTTAAGTTATTTTCAATGTTATAAATGTTTGTGATGTGGCAGTACTTTTTTAAATAAATAAAATTGGATTTTTAACTTACTTAATATATTTTATGATTTTTTTAAATATTAATAACGGTGATAAGGAGATAAATTGCAATAATAATTTTATGATCCCGTTCATATCAGTTTTAGAATGAAGCTTTAATTTCTATGTTTTACATTTATCAAATCCAAAGTCACTGAAAAAGCTTTTGGATTTCAAGGTAAGCCCGAGTCTAATAGTTTCAAACTTTTAAAAGTTTAATTACTTATCCTAATGGGCATAAATTAAGTGAGGGAAAATTTAAACGATAAATTATTCGCACCTCATTTAACTCAATTAGTCTAATTTTTGCGTGAAGAATTAGTTAATAATCATAAAGTTTTTTGATGTTTGAAGACATTTAGTAAGTAGTTTTAGTGTCATAAGGACCGTATACTTTTTCATTAACAGAGATAGTCGCACACAGAATCCATCAAACGTTGAATTACGTCTGAAGTCCAGACACGGCATGCTTTTTTTGATTTTGAATCTTTATATATATTTTTGAGTATTTTAATCAGTTTTGCAAAAATAAGCATTTGTAAAAATTATATTCCGATTTAATAATCTAAAAAATATTGAACGCGACAAAACAATATATTTATGTCCTCTCTTGGCTTCGTTGGCTGGAGTACTTTTTCTGCCTTGGCTGAGAATGATTTGTTTGTTCGAAATCAAAGCAATCCAGATTCGCATAGCTTTGACGATCGCAAGTTTCTAGAGTAAAGTATAAAAAAAGACGAAATTTCTAATGGCCCGGTAGACCAATTGAAATTAATAGCAATTTAAAATGCTCAGATCTCCGCCTGAATAAAACTTATACTTTTTTGTTATTCTAAGTCAGTCTTTCTCAAAGTGGGCGATAACGCCCCCTGGGGGGCGTTTGAAACCTAGAGGGGGGCGTTAAGGGGCCCAGGAAAAAATGGGGGGCGTTGATGTGGGTTAGGGGGGCGCTGTAAAATTTGTAATTTCATTTACTTTATAGTATTTTAAATTTCACTAAAATTAAAACTCGTTTATATTTCTACCCTGTATGATGTTATAAAAACTTAAAATAATTAACATAGATTTCGTAGGATAGCCCACACACCGTACGCAATCAAGTTTTTGCGGAACATGATCGATGATAAAATTAGAGCAATTTTACCTTTATTATATTTCTCCAGAAATTATTTTAAACATTAAAAAAAAACCACCATGCAGAGTTTTAAAATATTACACATACGTAAACTAACACAAGTTGAGATTTTCTTTACTTTCTTTCTTATTTTTAACATAAGGGCATTTTACAGCATTTTCCTAGCATTTTATAAGAAATTACTGATGTAAAAATCATAATTTTTATATAAAATGGAAATGCATATATAATTATTGTTCAAAAACTTGTCTTAGATTTTTTTTTTTACAACTTACCCATTACCGTCCAATTTCAAATAGTATAGTAAGCATCGATATATTACCAGTGGTAATATATTACCAGTGTTATATTACCATAATATATTACCTAGATAGTAAGCCTAAACAGCTACTGTTGATTAATTCCGGCCGCTTTCTCTCAACTTCTTGCTTTAATCTCATCAATTGTTCGCAGTAGAGTTCAGAATCGATGGTCCTGCCTGGTAGTAACAGCTCATAATGTATAATGCCCTTCCAATCCCACCACACACAGAGCATCACCTTGTTGCGAGTTAACCCGGGTTTCGCCAGAGTCTGTGAAGCCTGACCGGCCTTTGACCACAACCTTTCTCGTACGTTCTTGTCGTACGTGATTCACTTTTCATCACCAGTTATCAGCTTCTTCAAAAATGGTTCGGTTTCATTACGTCATAATAAAGAATCACAAATGAGTACACGGTTCATTAGGTTTCTTTCAGTGAGCTTTTTTGTGTACCCAGTTTTTTTCAAATGTGCCATAACTATTTTGTGGTCAATTCCCAGTTCTTCAGTTACGTCGTAACTAGTGATATGCCGATCTTGCCCCACTTTTTCAAAAATGGCATCGATTTTATCCGTAATAGGGCGACCAGAGCGACGTGCATTTTTGACATCAAAATTTCAGGATTGAAAACGCTTAAACCAAATTTTTGCCACTCTCACAGACACTGCACTAGGTGCATAAACATCGCAAAGGGGATTGACCACTCTCCATAGTGTGCTAGGCCCAAGATGGACATCAAATATTACTATAAAAATGTACTGATTCAAATTCTTAAATGTATTGGATATCTAAAAAAATATATTGAAATTGACGCCACTATTATAAAAAATATATTAAAATAAAAACTCGTTTTGAGGTTAATTTTCTATTTAAATAAGTGTCGGATTGTGAGATACTTCAAGAACTTTTCTTTTCTTAATGTTTAAGATGTTCCTAATGTATTTTTATCCAATAGGGTATAAAAACACACACTTAATTCTTTAAATATCTATATTTTCTTCATCTTCATACACAATTAGTATCATCTAAAAATAGCAAAGGAGAGCATATACACGGTTTTAAATCTCGATCAGGGTAAAACCACAATTCAGACAATGTTTTTTAGTCGTAGTATGAAACGTTATTGATAAAAGTAAAATAAATCGAAGAAAAATCAAAACACATCCATTTTGTACGCAAGCACAACACCACAAGCAGCAAGCGAAGTATCAGTCAGTCAGATTAAATTCAGTGTTGTCAGTATAAAGAAAAATAATTACATGAAATTCATATATCGATTATTTTTTTAAATAACCGATAATTGATTTATATCTTAATCTTTTTTTTACGAGTACACATTATTTTTATGTTTTTGTTTTAGTTGTACATATTTAAATAACAATACTAGTAAAGTTTTTTTTATTGCTTAGATGGGTGGACGAGCTCACAGCCACCCTGGTGTTGCTAAGTGGTTACTCGAGCCCATAGACATCTACAACGTAAATGAGCCACCCACCTTGAGATAAAAGTTCTAAAGTCTCAAGTATACAAGTTACAAGTTAAAGTCCAATGGGTATGTCTTCGATGTTATTTTATGTGCATAAAATCCATTAAAATCGATTGATTAATGATAATACTTAAAATGATTTATTTATATGTTTTATTTATATACTCAAAATATTTACTTCATACGTAAAAGGATTTGAAGCTGGCAATATTTTTCCCGCAAAAATAAAAATCCTTGTTTTTTCAATAGAGTTACTTTTTTTAAACTACTTATTGTAAACTATAGTGGCGCTTATTTGCAAGAAAGTAAATGCATATTTATTTATGACAAAATTAATGCACTAAGTATTTTTTCTATAATCTATTGTCCGCTTTGGGCCTAAAATGGGCCATCCCCTTTTTTCACGGCTTGCGTTGCTTTTTGACCTTTTTTGTAGTGAAATTTTAAAATGTATCGAATATCTTCATTAGATTACCTCATATTGACAGTACGAAAAATAAATAAAAATCACACATCTTCCTAATTTTAATTTGGAATGATCTTCTTTCGAATTTAAACTTTTAATGATACCAAAACCAGCCAGATACAAATAGTATAGCCAAAGAGATTTTATTACAAGTTCATACATTTTTTAACTATTGCATATCTTTTATCACGGGCCTTGAGCGCGGCGAACGAATCATGAAATTCCGTAACGAAAAAAACCTAACATCCCTCACTCCGCCTACCATGTAGCTCGCGTTCAACACATTCACACGTTGCGCTTGTGTAGTTTTGTGAATAAGCGCGTGGCGTAACGTCACACTGCATGCGCATCATGAAAAGTCTGCCCATCTCTCTCTCGCGCGGTTTAGCTTATAAATGTGAAGGGGACAGTTAAGGTTTTGCCTTTATTATGGTTTAATAGAGCGTGGTGTTGTTTTATTATTGTTTTAATATTAAATTATCATTGTCTAATTATAATGTCATAAGTTGATAAAAAATGCTATGCAATAGCTTTACTGCTGCAGTTCCCGAGTGCCACACGTTTTTTTTTTGTCAGGAGGAAATCGCCGGACTTCCGCCCTTCACTGGGGATGGAAGGCGGGGCATGTCGGAGTCGAACCGACTAAAACCTCCTGTCGCTCAACAACCAGCATCCAAACCTCGCATGAGACAGAGCTCATGAAAAGGCAAAGGGGGAAAGTGAAGCGTTTAGTGCGGAGCACATCTCTCCCATCACCCTCCCCCCTCGGGACGCCGGACTGGCGGTCGTCGGCGCCACGACCACCAGCCCTCTCGGTCGGCAGGCTGTCCGAAGCCCGCCTAGATGGCGCCGGTTAGAATGTCTATTCTACGGAATACCCCGCTGGGTCAAAACCAGCGTGGGTTGACGATAGCCGGCCTTCCATCACCCGGATGCTCATGCGTAAAACGTGTGCAGAGCAGCTTGCACGTCGTCTTCTTGGGCCCCCTTCACCGGTCCCCAGGCCGACATGTGAGGGAGACCCGAAACACTTAGAGGGCCAGGGCTTGGGCGAGATCCGTTTCCCTGGACCCCGCTCGACGGCGGCGGGCCTGTGCATCTCTCACGCGCCCCGCCACCCCCTTTTGAGAGATGGTGCACTCGCAGAAGTCGAGCATCGCTTTCCACGACTCGTCGTCACCGAGCATCGATGCCAAAACACTCGGCAACGACAAGTCGTTTCCTATTTTTGTGACGAGGACACGCCGCCACCCCTCCCATGCGGGGCAGGCGACGAGCGTATGCTCTGCCGTGTCCAAGTCGCAACCACAATGGTGGCACTCTGCCGTTGGCTCAGCTCCGATCCAGTGCAGAAACTCACTGAAGCAACCATGCCCAGTGAGTACCAGCGTGAGTCGAAAAGTGAGGCGTCCTTTGCCACGATTCACCCAATTTACAAGAACCGGGCGAATCGCCTCGACGTTCCTACGACCAGCCCCGAAGGATCGGCCAGCCGCCTGGACCATGACTCCAGCACGGACCGCCGAGATTGGGCCCTCCGCGCTCTGACCACACTGGGGCCGGGACGCGCCACGCCCCGGGCACGAAGGTTAGCCCGCCACTGATAGTCAGTGGCGAGCACCTCCGCCTCCAGGACCCAAGGCGGCGTCCCAGCCAGTACACACGCCGCCTCGAAAGAGATGGTGCGATAACCACGGATGATCCTGACCGCGATGGTGCGTTGCGGCCGTTGCAGCAACTTCGCTACCCCCACGGCCAGTGACTGGCTCGACACGGGCACCTCGTATAAGACCATTGACCGCACTACTACCGTATAGAGACGGCGCGTCACCTGGTCAGGCCCCCCGATGTTGGGAAGAAGCCGGCTTAACGCGCCGGCCACCCCCAACAAACGAGGGACCAGGTTCTGAAAGTGAACACAGAAGGTCCAACGACTGTCCAGAATGAGGCCGAGGTACTTCAACTGCACCCCGACCCGATACGGACGCCGCCAACCACGATATGGGCATCGACAGTTGGCACTCTCCGGGGCCTGTGGAACCACATGGCCTCGGATTTACTGAGTGTCACGTCGAGGCCCAATCTCCTGATTTTGCCGACGACATGCGCTACCCCAGCGGTGGCAAGACGAGCAAACTCAGCAAAACTCCCTCCCCGGGACACGACCAGCGTGTCGTCTGCGTAACAGATTACGCTTAGGCCGAGCACCGACCCCTGAGGAACACTGCGCACGACCGGGAACCTGTGCATGATCCCACCGTGTCCAGTACACGTGACCGATCTGTCCTCCAAGTAGGAAGCCACCAGTCGGCGAGGTTAGGGGGGGGGGGCACTCCGTGTCTTACCAGGGACATTTTTTTAAATACAAGAACACCTATTGCGGCATAACTATAATAGTTAGACATATGCTGTCGCGACACTTTTTGTAAATAATAATGTTTTTTACAAAGTCGTAGTACATTATTTTATTCTATTATCAATCGTTTTCGTAGGGCACGCGACGTAGAGAATATTTTAGGTAAATTTTTTTCCACCTTGGGTTAAATTATTGGAGTTTTAGTAAAGATACCAAATTTTTTTCAAAACAGATTATAGCCTATGTCACTCGGGAATAGTGAAGCTTCCTAACGGTGAAATAATTTTTCAAATCGGCTTAGTGGTTTCGGAGCCTATTGAATACAAACAAACAAACAAATCTTTCCTCTTTATAATATTAGTATAGATATTAATTATTACGAACAATAAAAACGCTGACTTAGGCGGCGGTTTTTATTTGAACCAGTTCTAAATTATAAACTTATATTCTATGAAAAATTACCCATATTTATCTATAATACGAAATGATATAAATTTATTTTTCGTAGTTTCCTTCCATCTTGCGTCGATAATCCTCAATGCTGAGGGTCGTAGCCTTCTCTAATAACTTTCTCCTGCATCATCTTGCGCCATTCTTGCCTGTCCTCGGCTGTGTGGATAGCAACGTGGACTGAGGTATTGAGAGTGGAGCGTATTTGGTCCGACCAGCGCATTGGATTTCTGCCTCTGTGCCTTCTCCCGCATACCTTGCCTGTTACCAGCAGCTTTTCCAAATTGTCACCTCTCTTTCTGGCGATATGTCTAAAGATCTCGAAACTCCTCCGCGCGCATGTAGTGCTGAGGCGCATTGGAATATTGAGCTCGATAAGAATGGATTCGTTGGTTCTGTGTTCTGTCCAACGAATCCCGAGCATTTTCCTCCAGCACCACA